>NC_064923.1:530226295-530527462 GCF_023897955.1 Schistocerca gregaria
GAGGTCATCATGACACTTCTTCAACTACAGGCCACATGTCCTGTGGATACACGTTACGTGATATGTTACAGAATGAAAAATAGACACAACTAACTGACTGTAAATAAACAGGAGCAAGGTGTACAAATAAAATGTCCAAGAAAAGACGAGTGTCAGTGGAGCGAGCCAAACCAGGTTTGAATAAAACAATAATAAATGTAATAGTAATAATAATAATAACTACTCTGTCTTGAGACTGCATGCGAGTTTTTTGTAGCACTCTCAGTATTCAAAATTCAGCTAGCAGAATTAGTAATTTTCCCGAGTGGTTAAGTTGTAGTTATTAGTATTTTTATGGACACAAGGTGATGGTCTTCGACTGTAGATTGATGGAGGATGTAAATTACTGCTAGTTTCTCTTTATAATAAACGAGTTACATGTGTTTGTTTGGAAATTAGAACTACAATAACTGAGAGAAGATTATTTACTTATTGAGCAAAATACAAGGTTTTTGTCTTAATTTTACATTGAAGGATATCGAAAAAAAAAGTCCACTAGCAAAAACTGAAAGCAGCCGAATTAAATAATGGCGAGCAAGATGTAGAATTGGAGGAATCATCATTTTAACTAACAGAACCTTACAACATATAGTGTCACACATCAAGTTCAATACCCAGCTGAAGAATTTCAAACAATATTTTCTTACGGTAGTTACAGCCAGTTTGTATGAACTGTGATTATATAAGGATATAAGTATGAATCTGTCTTTATCTCTGTTTCGTCGTAAAATGACATAGAAATGTATGTTCGTCATACAGGAAAAATTTTTTCACAGAAAATTTAGCTTCATTCTTTAAGCTGTTCTTGTTTACAAGAAGCTGATAACCGTGTGTTGGGTCCGACTGACTGAATTGAGTAGTGTGCAATTTATGCACATTAACTTGTGTTTAGGTAACTTATAGTAGATGCCTCGTCTTCGATTGACGTTTGATAGGTTTGAGACTTATTAGTAGGTGGCAAAGTTGCTGATACCTGGTGCGTGTCTTTGACATATTAATGGGAACGAGTACTGGTACTGCGGTGGCTCAAGGGGGCGACTGTGAAGGCGTTTCCCATTTACAGCCCCTCCCATCAACGGCCCGAGTGTCAGCTTGGATTGCGCCAGTTCACGTTGTGAATACCAGAGCTAAGGAAGTATCAGCGGTCCCTTTATGCGTTGCCGGCCAGAGATTTTAAAGAAGTATAATTCTAACGAAGCGGATGTGCTATTTATTAGTTCAGTTATTTGGCATTACGATGGTGATTTATATTATAATTAGATATGGGGTTGCGATCTCAAATGTGGTTTATTGAAAGGACGGGTTGCAAGTCAGTTTGGCTGGTATTCGCAGATTAGCAATACACACATAAGCAGCATTGACTGATCGTCAATTAACATAACTAACAGTACATGCACAGAAAGTGGATCAATCTGTGGTGAAAGGTCCGTGAGAAGTCACTTGTATTTTATAAGAAGGACGGGACATGTATGGAAATATGGAAATATTATGATTGTGTGTTATCTGTGTGTGTGTGTTTATGAGAGAGAGAGAGAGAGAGAGAGAGAGAGAGAGAGAGAGAGAGAGACAGAGACAGAGAGAAAGAAATGATTGTTGTTCCCTCCATGGACACCAGTTTCAGTGGTGTCAACCACAAACATTCATCACTAACATTCGGAAAATTCTTATGAGACAATCAGATATTGCCAGCCTGTGTTATTGTTGCTAAACCGGGTGAAGTGGACCTCACAGCTGTATGAATGCAGGAAATCTGACATAAACGTCACCTGAAAAGATGCTCTATGAATGCGCTTGTAGGCCCTAATGATAGCGTATGTAACTGCTATTGACCTGTAATTAGAACGATGATATTTGTATAAAGGCAACTGGTGAACTTAATGAAAATTTAAAAGTATACAACCAATTAGTAACTACAGTACATACATAGACTGCTCCCACAAGAATTCTCACAATTTCAAGATGTATGGTACTAATAATGGTTTTCGTGAGATATATCTCAAGTGTACCGAAACTTTTCCTCTGGTGGAAATAATTGAAAAAGCTGAACAAACACCTTGTTTGCTATGAAGACTAATAAAAAATTTTTAAAAAATATGAGAAAAGATTGTTTTATGCAGTGTATACTTCAGTTTTAAATCATGACTAATAAAAAAGGAATCATAATAGAATCTCAAAAAATAGTGAATATCGTCAGAATGTCGGAAAAACCACATTATGAATAGTTTTACGCAGACCACTTATACATCAGCGTTCCGTGGAACACGGTTCGGGATTCTTCTTCAGTAGTACTTTCAGGATTTAGGCCTTTTGGTGTGCGATTTGGATACGAGGAAGAAAATTATGTCAATTATTTTTGAATATTTGTTGCACAGTTTTTACTTGTGTTGTTGCCATGTGGCGACCTGAATGGCATTTTAGAAGTATTGGGTTTGTTGTAACCAGTGACCGCCCTTTTCTGACCAAGGCTTTGAAGCTAACACCACTAGTTTGAAACTTTCTGCCAGATTAAAACAGTGTGCCAGACGGAGACGAGGTACTGGCAGAAATAAAACTGCGAGGACATGTCGTGAGTCGCGCTTGAGTAGCTCAGTAGGTGGAGCACTGGACCGCGACACACAGAGATCCATAGTCTGAGTGCCGGTCCGGCAAACATTTTTTATCTGCCACAAAGTTTCATATCAGCGCACACTCCACTGCTTAGTCAAAATGACATTCAGGAAGACCTGTTTGACTGACTGCCCGGGCAAAGCTCCAGACATAAAAAAGGGATATTTAATTCTCCTGGCCCACAAAGAGAATTTACCTTGACAGTTCTGTACTTCATACTGTAACCGCCGTCTGCTTCATACCTGCCGTGCAGCGAGCTACGTTAATTTAAGTATTAACTGTATTTTTCTTACTTGTCACTTCTTCTTCGGTGCGTCTTTGCTTTTAGGAAGCTTTCATTTTCGAGTGTTAGTAATAGTGTTCCATAGATTTCGGGTTTGTTTTGAAACCGTCGGAGAGAGTCCCTTTAGTCAGCTGTAGTGCCTTTAGTTCTAGTGTTTGGTTTGAATACAGTCCAGAGACAGGTAGTGCTATTTTTATTGTTTTCAACAAGAAGTGTCTAGTAACCACAGTTTAGTGAGCTATCAGCCACCTTTAGTGAATTAGCGGCGGCCGGAGTGACCGAGAGTGCTAGGCACTACAGTCTGGAACCGCGCGACCGCTACGGTCGCAGGTTCGAATCCTGTCTCGGGCATGAATGTGTGTGATGTCCTTAGGTTAGTTAGGTTTCAGTAGTTCTAAGTTTTAGGGGACTGATGACCACAGCAGTTAAGTCCCATAGTGCTCATAGTCATTGGACATGTGGCCGCTCCTTCAGCAAGGTCCGAGCAGGCACACGGGGGGAGGGGTTTATTAGTGACTGGAAGCTCCAACGTTAGGCGGGTGATGGTGCCCCTTAGGGAAATAGCGGAAAGGTCGGGGAAGAAGGCCAGCGTACACTCTGTCCGCTTGACGGGGGGTCTCATCCGAGATGTGGAGAAGGCCCTGCCGGCGGCGATAGAGGGCACTGGGAGCACCCGACTGCAAATTGTTGCTCCTGCCGTCTGGGTTCAGAGGTCATCCTCAATTCATACAGGCGGTTGGCGGAGTTGGTGAAAGCGGAAAGTCTCACTCGCGGGGTGGAATCTGAGCTAACTATTTGTAGTATCGTTCCTAGAGCCGATCGCGGTCCTCTGGTTTGGAGCCGAGTGGAAGGCTTAAACCAGGGGCTCAGACGATTCTGCGGAGACCTGCGGTGCAAATTTCTCGACCTCCGCTATCGGGTGGAGAAGTGCAGGGCCCCCTGAAGAGGTCAGGCGTTCAGTACACGCAGGAAGCGGCTACAAGAGTAGCGGAGTACGTGTGGAGTGCACATGGGGGTTTTTCAGGTTAGAGAATTCCCTCTCTAGGCACGACAAGACGCCTCCTGAGACGCTGCAAGGTAGTAGTAGGCAAATCGAGACAGGGAATAACAATATTAATATGGTAATAATAAAATGCAGGAGCATCTACAGAAAGATCCCAGAACTGCTGTCATTAATAAACAGTCACAATGCCCACACAGTACTAGGGTCAGAAAGTGCAGAAACCAGATGTAAACAGACGAAATTCTCAGACTGGTATGTACACCGCAGAGACAGGCTGGACGAATAACGGATAGGCGTGTTTATAGCGATTAAGAATGCGATAGTATCTAAGGAAATTGACGGAGATCCGAAATGTCAAATAATTTGGGTGAAGGTCACGGTTAAAGCAGGCTCAAACATGGTAATTGGATGTCTCTATAGGCCCCCTGGCTCAGCAGCTGTGGTGGCTGAGAACCTGAAGGATAATTTGGATAATATTTCGAGTAGATTTCACCAATAGATTTCACCACCATGTTATAGTTCTGGGTGGAGATTTTAATTTGCCGGATATAGACTGGGAGACTCAGACGTTTATAACGGGTGGCAGGGACAAAGAATCCAGTGACATTTTTTTAAGTGCTTTATCTGAAAATTACCTTGAGCGGTTAAACAGAGAACCGACTCATGGCGATAACATATGCGACCTTCTGGTGACAAACAGACCCGAACTATTTGGAACAGTTAACTACACCAGGGAATCAGCAATCATAAAGCGGTTACTGCATCGATGATTTCAGCCGTAAATAGAAATATTAAAAAAGATAGGAAGATTGTTCTGTTTAGCAAAAGTGACAAAAAACAGATTTCAGAGTACTTGACGGCTCAACGCAAAAGTTTTGTCGTAAGTACTGAAGGTGTTGAGGATCAGTGTACAAAGTTCAAAACCATCGTGCAATATGCATTAGATGAGAATGTGCCAAGCAAGATCGTAAGTTAGAAAACTGCTGCGGAAGAAAAGGGAACTTCACAGCAAACATAAATATAGCCAAAGCCTTACAGACAAACAAAAATTACGCGAAGCGAGATGTAGTGTGAGGAGGGCCATGCGAGAGGCGTTCAATGAATTCGAAAGTAAAGTTCTATGTACTGACGGCGGAAAATCCTAAGAAATTCTGGTCTTATGTCAAAGCGCTAGGTGGATCAAAACAAACTGTCCAGACACCCTGTGACCAAAATGGTACTGAAACAGAGGATGACAGACTAAAAGCCGAAATACTAAATGTCTTTTTCAAAGCTCTTCCATAGAGGAAAACTGCACTGTAGTTCCTTCTCTAGTCTGTCGCACAGATGACAAAATGGTAGACTTCGAAATACACTCCTGGAAATTGAAATAAGAACACCGTGAATTCATTGTCCCGGGAAGGGAAAACTTTATTGACACATTCCTGGGGTCAGATACATCACATGATCACACTGACAGAACCACAGGCACATAGACACAGGCAACAGAGCATGCACAATGTCGGCACTAGTACAGTGTATATCCACCTTTCGCAACAATGCAGGCTGCTATTCTCCCATGGAGACGATCGTAGAGATGCTGGATGTAGTCCAGTAACAGTAGCATATGCGATGTTGGTGCCAGGAAGATGTTTTGCAGAGGTGATTTGTACGAATCTGAGGATGATACAGATAACTGCGTCTAAGAGAAAGATCCCCAATATGATCCTGTACATAAATGCTCTTCAAAAGTTGTTGCTAATCAGGCAAATGTGATATTTATTTATCAAAGTAAACAATGTTAAGTCGTGTCCCTTACCTTATTTTATGCGATTTTGCTTGACAAGGTGTTGGTAGAAATGTGCTGTAGTAAGGCGCTTGCTGAAATTAATTTTTTTTCATGCAAAATCATATAATTTTTAAGACTATAATTTTGGGTAGAATTTACCATTTTAAAATCTGTCATTAGTTTAGATACGTTCAAAAACATTGTCTTTACTGAATAAAACAATAACATTCCATGTACTTGAAATATCTTATTTATTAAATGTTATCGAAACTTCAGTGGGCAATTTCTCAAAACAGCCGACTTGTTCCTTACTATGGTTTACAGGCAAGGCCTTCATAAGTTTTCACAGTGTGCAATGAGGCATACAGATAAAGTACACGTTAAAAAACTAGTGAGTAATAGGGAGGCGAGTTAATGAAACAGCCTCGTCCGAATGTTTATAGAAAATTAAACTTCAGTAAACGCTGTGCTGAAAGTTCTGCCTTGAGACGAGCTGCAACGTATCGCCGTTACGCGTGTGAAATTTGTTCGGGTTTAAGTTAATTACATGGCAGTAATTACGAAGTCCACGGAAGCGAATACCGCAACCTGCATGCAGCAGGCGAATTTCAGTTAGTGCTGTAATTACTCCGCAGAACCTGACACTGGTTTCTATTTCAAAAATTGACAGATATAAGAGAATAAGTAGGAGAATATTAACTGTGTATATGGTAATTTTTTAACAGCCGCTTCAATATACTTTAAGTTTTGTCAGTTTTACGTCTAACATGTCTTTCTTTCTCTACTGTACCAAATTTTTCCGGAGTAAATCTCGACAGAAATTAAGCAGAATATTCTGGTGATCAGAAGGGGCTGTGCGGTAAACTATATGCAAAAATCTAAATTTTCTTATTAAGATGAGCATAAAAATGACAATAATAACTGTGAAGCACTACGTGCTGTAACTACTGCAATTAGGAATGGTTGCAGAAACAACAACTAATAAAAATGTAACGAGGTTGTTGGTGAAATAGTTATTACTGAGGACTAATTGTAAAAGATTCATAACTCCTGTGTCATCTCTTAGAGACAGTTGTTTGAGTTTCGACGCGTGTTCTCGGAGTCGTCATTGCAGCATGTATGAATTCTCCAATTTGAAATATTAACGTATAAATTAGTGACATCAAACGCGATAATCAGAGAAATTGAGAGACCCAGATCAGTTTAACTTCGTTCGACAGCGTGTAATTATTCATTACTATGTTGTTTTCTTCAAAAACGTACACATTACTCGAATTTTATTCAGGTATTTTAACGTTCGTATAGCCGTCATTTCGTTAATTCCACTTGGAAATTTTCAATGTTTGTTTTTGATTCATACCTAAGTATTATTATTACTTCTGAATCTATGTAGCTGTTTCCCGTGTGTGTACAACAGTTTCGCACAGTTTCACATTTAAAATTCTTTTCTCCATCTGGAGTTACAAGAGTACACCTTATAACCATGTATTATGATCACGTAAAATCGGTATTAGCGGAGGAGAGTGAGATACTTATATTTTTTGGTAGGATTTTGGAAAATAGCGACGGATTTGTACAAATAATCGCATACAATCCACTAAGGAGACAATCTCCAGTGGTTTGGGTCCTGGTCAAGTGGGAATGGCGTAGCACATCGAACGAAAACAGGGATGCGCTGCAACAGTAACAGCCGATCGGCATAATATGTACGACTGTAGGATCTACGTGCTAAGCTATGGTCGAAAGTGAAATATTTTTCGTGGTACCATGTTGAATAAATTTAGATAGCGTAATAGGAATTCGATGAAGATCGCTATTGTGTACCTCATGCAGGGAATCTGAGAATTTGGAAGATTAATGCGCTTACGCACGTACACAGAGAGTTAATCTTCTCTTTTTTCACGCGCAAATGGAATAATACAGCGCATATGTAATATGGATATGAAGTAGATCTATGAAGTGGGTCCTATCTTCCGCAATTCACTACAAAGTTGCTTGTTCGATCACAAATCGGCATCGTTATTATCGTTTGCATGCGAGAATACAAGACAGCGTTGCCGCCAAAGAATGGCATAGGGTGTACTAATGCGGCTGTTTGGACGTCATTTACGGTGACATCTGTTTAATTTTGTCTGGATTTATCATCCAGTCCTTCATTGGTGATTTGCCTGTCACCTCAGTTGTCAATAATATGACCTTGTCCTTGACGATATTACAGTTACCGCAATTAATTAAGGCTCCAGTTTAAGAATGATGTAGAAAGAGAACCACTGCACAGAATGTTTCAGATTAGAGCAGCATGTTATTGACGCAGGGGGAAACGTCATGGAACAAAAATCTATTTCAAATTTTACAAGTAGCTGGCACTCTAAGCGTCTACAAAATGGGGTCGGCTACAAATCACAGCTGAATTGCAATATGACGACTATGGTTTCAGTTTGCTTACGCTTCAATTTTCACGAGTGCACAAGAATAAGAGTCAACAGTTTCCGCACTGCTAGTTATGTAAGTCCATCCAACATGTTGAATCGTACCACATCGAGTGGAGAAATTTGGTTTTTCATTGCTTTGAGAACAAAAACAGCATAAAAATGAAACTGCCTTCAGTTTTTAATTGTCCTGGGGACGTAAACCGCAAATAAAGCAAAATAACATCGATATTTAACTGTCGTGGCGCCAGAAACCGCACAAGAACAAAATGACTTCGGTTTCTACTTTTCGCGACAGTGGAGCAAGACATTTTCCGTATTCTGTCCACCATTTTCAGCCACTAGCTGAAATCGAGATACAGCATGTTCCACAACAGATCGGTGTGTCTCGGGGGGTCACTTTCAGAGCGCCCTGCTCAGTCCGTGCCCTCAACTCAATTGGGGCACTGAACAAATCTTTCACATAACCCCACAGCAAGCAGTCACACGGATTAAGATGACGTGAAAGGCCAGGCTGTAGGGAAATGACGGCTGATAACCCTAGCGCTTACGAAACGACTGCGTATCAGATGCTTCAATGGCTGTGCAACGCGCGGACGAGCACCATCTTGCATATGAATGACACTACCCACACATCCATGTTGTTGAAAGGTAGGAAAGACATTGGTACACAAACGACTCCCATGGGGTTTATCAGTGACGGTAACAGGAGCTGCAGGACACATCTCCTCGAAAAATACCGCCCTAACATAAACTATGCCGCCGACCCGCACCACACAGTCACACAGTCATCTTTGCAGAACGAAGTGGTTCAGTTGATGAGCTTGCGGATTTTCCCTTCACGTATTCTGCAATTCTGTTTATTTACATGGCCCATGGCCATTGTCGACTTCCATGCGACCAAGAAATTCCAGAGCGAACGGTTGTCCTGCAGATATGTTAGCAGAAAGCTCGACCACTCGTTCAGTGTTCTGATCACATCTTCGACAAACGTCGGATCACCCGTTTTTCTGACTCTACCACACTGCGCCTCAAAAGAACCAATGTTTTGGAAATTTTTAATCGTTTTCTCCAGACCCTTAAGTAGACATCGGATCAGTGCCGTTTTTCATACCCTTGAATGTCCGGAACTTCTGCAGGGCAACTGGCACACTGTTACCGTGCTTCTACAAGAGCTTTACCAACACCGCACAATCCTTTATGTGTAGAGTCGTGCCAGGCGTCTCGGGACAGCCATGTCCCACAAGTCTGCTGACGTGCAAATCTACTGGTCAAATTTTCATTGAATTTTATTTTGTTCCAAGACATTTCCCCGTACGTCAATAACATGCATTTCAGATTTGACCAGCCACATACTTTCCTCAGCTCGTCACAGAAGATTGGGAGTTTCTGACACCTTTGATTCTGCAGTGCAAATCAGTGTGTAGGCATTGCCTGTATTCATGAGCTCTTGTTTAAGTTGTAGATTTTTGATATTTCAAAGAACTAATTTGGCTGATATTCAATAAATATTTGAGAAAGAAGTGCCTTAGAATGTGATAGCCCATGCGTGTGGAGTGACACAATTTTACGTTTGTGGCAGAGTTCCGTAACCATGGTGAGCCGTGATTGGATCGTGTTTATACCAACTCTTACTTCACACCCTGTTTTTATCGTACTGCTGCCTCGTTATGTTAATTTTCAATTGCTGGTCTCACTGAGTTGCTGCCTTGCCTGCCCGTGAGCGGCAGCAGCAGCGCTTATCGATACAGGCCCTGCCGTATCGTCTTGCTGGAGTGCTATTTCTTCCTGGTCGTCGTGTGTCGCCCAAGGAGATGGACTGCGCCAGCACTGCAGTTCGGACCGGGAAATGAAGTCAGTTGGAACGCGCCAGCATTTGGGTTCGGACGTAGCAGCTGGACAGTTGGGACGCTGCAGAAGTCCGGTCGGGTGGGAGCGGCAGTGAGGTTCGGATAGCCATTAACTGCCCGACTGTTGCCGGCACACATGGCTTGAGTGGGGACGGTCTTGGTTGATCGTCGGTTGGTCGTCTTACCGGACGACATGTACTTGCTCGCCGATCGGTTATGTGTTGGCGGTGTGTGTCTCAACTCGTGGTTCGTCATTGTGTTTGCACAGTCGCTGCTTTTAGCACTGATCGCATTCCTCGTCTAAGTGTTTGTGAAATAGTGTGTAGGCTGTGATATCGACTGTCCAGTTATTTTAGTGCTGTCTCCATGCTGATGTGGTTGGGTGGAGCAGCGAGGAATTCTCGGCGGAGCGTAGTTCGGTCAGGCGAGCTGGCGGTCTCTACCCGGTGTCGGAGTGTGTGGCGCTGTTCCTATTGCTATGAGGTCCGTGGCTCACCGACCCTGGACACGTGGCTCACCCACGCTGAACACGAAAGTTAAGTTTTGACTTAGACTACCAGCAAGTCAACACTGTTCCCATTGTGTCGTTTGGAGTTCGTTGTCGGCTGTTCGGATATTCCCGCAAACAACGACGTGGTTTTCAAATTGGAAAATTCTAGCCACCCTCCGGTGGTGTTTCACTGTATTTGGTTATTTGAATTGCGGAATCTTCTGCCTTGTGGCCGTTAACGTCCCAGTTACCTGCCCTGGCCGTTGACGTAAATATTTGACATTATAGTTTTCTCATCGTCTTGTTGCTGTCCAGCACGGTGTGTAGTTTGACAGCTCCATGTATGATTGATTGTGGGCGCCAATATTTTCTACGTTGTTCTGTTGAACTCACTGTTGTTCCCTGGTCGGTTGTAATGGAAGTTATCTCGTCGTTGGGTCCGTTGACTGTCGGTCGGTTGGTTTGTCGTCGGACCGTGAATGTTTGGCCTGACTGCCTGTCTCATTTAAGCGAGCGTTAGTGTTTGAATTACAGGCCGATACTCGAAAAACTGAGCGCTCTTGGGTGTACTTCCCTATATTTTAAAATTTGTTCTTGTTGTTTGTATTTGTATGGCGTCTAGCCGTTTTTATTTTTTATTTTATTTTATTTTTTTTGTAAAATTAGAGTTGTTTTGCTGTTAAGGGCTTCAGCCTAATTTAGAGTACTGTTTCACGTAAGCATTGGCATTTGAAAACTTTCAATATTGCTGAATTTTAAGTCTTGGGCCTTCATCCGATTTTGAGTTTGAGTTCTTTTGCTCTTTAGGCCTTCAGCCTAGTTTAAGGTACTGTTCACGTAAGGCCCTTTCGCGTTTTAAAATTTTTAATCTTGTTGAATTTTTATAAATGTCAGGCCTTCGGCTGATTTGAATTTAATTTGTTTACTTCAGCCTAACCAAGGAAATGTTTTAAGATCAGGCTTCACTGTTAAATCTCTGATTATGCTTGTGCTTTAAGTTATTGGCCTTAAGCCGTTTTTAAATTAAGGTGGCTTTCAGCTGGTAATTAAATCCCAAGGATTAAAGCTGTGTGTCTCTTTAAAAAAATTTTTTTTTGGTATCTTCAATGTCTGATAAAATAATAAAGCTGTATGTTTGAGTGTAACTGTAAACCCTTATTTTGGCCACTTTCCACAATTTATACTGTCTGTCCTGTCGTGCGGGATTAGCAGGGCGTCTGACATGGAGCTGTGGCTGTAAAGATCTGTGGATTTGAGGCACGAGTCACGAAGGGTAGGGGAGGGTGCTAATTGTGTCATGGTTAGCCCTCAACCAAGAAAAGGAACAGTTTTCTGTAAGCATTGCCATTTTTTCATTTTATCAAAATAATTCGCACATCTGCTAGTGGGTACTAAAATAGGAAGTGTTTACCTTTCGCCTTTATGACGGCTTGAACTCTCCTGAGGCATGTTTCAGCGAGGTGTTTGAAGGTCTGTGGTTGAATTGTAGCCCATTCTTCCTCCCGAGCCGAAACCAGAGAAGGTAATGATGTCGGACGATGGTGTCTGGAGCGAAGTTTGGAGCTGTCTAGCTCAATTAAAGGTGTTAAATTTGACTGAGGTCCGGACTTACGGCAGGCTACTCCACTTCAAGAATGTTGTACATCAACTATTGCCTTATAAATGCTGTTTTATTACAAGGTGCATTATCATACTGATTTAAACAATCATCTTCTCCGAACTGTAGCTGTGTTGTACACAGTTCACAGCTGTCTCCGCGTTCAGTGCTTTGTTACGCGCAATAAAGGCACCACTCCTAACCACGAGAAACACCCTCACACCGTGAGAACCCCTTTTCCTTAGAGAGGCTTGGCACTGACTGCAGAAAAGTGTGGCACTGTACACGATTATTTTTGAACTCCCTGAATACAGTCGAAGAGCTCGCTGGGCTGCTGGTGGCACTTACGCGAGATACCTTCCTCTGAGTTCACTCGATTTTTTTACTACCACCCTTCGTAGTTGTCGAAGAACTTGTCTCACAGTAAATGGTGTCTGCCTGATAATGGTTTGTTTGTCGTTATTCCTTGGCGATTCCACCTCACAATCACATTATCAGTTTTAGAAGAATTGAAACTTCCCTGATGGATTTATTACTCAGGTGACATCCACTGACTAGTCCACTTTCAAAGACGTTGAACTCTCCTGACCGACCTAATCTACTGTACTGCCCTCCTACTGATAACACAACAATCTCTGGGTCTTTTTAGTGGCAGGTCCGCCCCTCGCGACAACCAGTTCAAATGGCTCTGAGCACTATGGGACTCAACTGCTGTGGTCATCAGTCCCCTATAACTTAGAACTACTTAAACCTAACTAACCTAAGGACATCACACACATCCATGCCCGAGGCAGGATTCGAACCTGCGACCGGAGCAGTAGCACGGTTCCGGACTGCGCGCCTAGAACCGCGAGACCACCGCGGCCGGCCGCGACAACCAGTAGACTATTCTGTGTTACACAAGGGTGCCCGTATACTGTTGATCAGATAGTGTGCGTCAGTTTCCAGATTTCTCAACCAACATTTGGAGAATAAAGTAGTATGAATACTATAAGCATCGAAAATACTTTTAAATTGATTTTCAATATTTCACCGAACTGTAGTGTATTGAAAGTTACTCCTAAAGCAAGACAATGAAGCACTGACGTACAAAGATTGTTGTTGTTATGTTATAATATTTCATACATTCTACTGCTGTAATTGCTACAAACCTGGGTTTCTAGCGCACTTATAAATGGAGCCTGTTTCTAATGACCTCGACGTCCACAAAACGTTGAACATTAATTTTTCTTCCTTCCAACAGGAAGCAGTTGTAACTAGGCTGTTAAGTTTTTATGTTGGTAACGCTACATAGCGCTCCGTATGAAAACCACGGACTGTGCTGTGTGAATTCAGTGCCTGGTTGGCATTGTTGGAATGTTCGCTATTGTAGTATTTGGCAGCTGGATGTGAACAGTGCGTAGAGTTGTGCAGTTGGAGGTGAGCCGCCAGCAGTGTCGGATGTGGGGAGAGAGATGGCAGAGTTTTGAGGGCGGACGATGTGGACATGTGTCCGTCAGAAAAAGGAAATTTCTAAGATCGGATGACATATAGACGTTTGAACACTATTAAGGTAAATACATTATTTGTTCTCCATCAAAATCTTTCATTTTCTAACTATGCCTATCCGTAGATAGTGCCTTCATTAGTTATAATCTTTTATTTAGATGGCAGTATTGACGCACGCTGTATTGCAGTAGTTTGAGTAACAAAGATTTTTGTGAGGTAAGCGATTCATGAAAGATATAGGTTCTTGTTAGTCAGGGCCATTCTTTTGTAGGGATTACTGAAAGTCAGATTGCGTTGCCCTAAAAGAAATTTTGTGTCAGTTTACTGTTGATCAGAATAAGTAACGAGAGAAATGTCTGAATACGTTCAGTATTGCTCAGCTGTTTGAAAGTTAAATAACGTAAGAGGTTTATCAGCACTGTCATTCTTAATTTTTCTAATGGGATGCTTCACAGTTTTATTCAACGATTGAGAGGAAACGGATCATTCCCTTAAACGAAAAATGTTCAACGTGTGCTATGAGAAACAGGACATCGAAACCTGAAGTGTGCAGTGTTTAGGTCACTTGCACTAAGAGAGAATGGCAGTCTTCCTCCCAAGCCTTTTGACGTTATCAGTGAATTTTTGCGCGAAGATCATCAAACGCTGACTGTAGCACCTATTAAACACATCAGTCATCAGTGTAAGTGCTGCTCTTCTGTTTAGTTTAATACCAACTTATACTAATGTTACTGGCTGTTAACTGAAACGAAGCATCGAATATGCTACACTCCTGGAAATTGAAATAAGAACACCGTGAATTCATTGTCCCAGGAAGGGGAAACCTTATTGACACATTCCTGGGGTCAGATACATCACATGATCACACTGACAGAACCACAGGCACAGAGACACAGGCAACAGAGCATGCACAATGTCGGCACTAGTACAGTGTATATCCACCTTTCGCAGCAATGCAGGCTGCTATTCTCCCATGGAGACGATCGTAGAGATGCTGGATGTAGTCCTGTGGAACGGCTTGCCATTCCATTTCCACCTGGCGCCTCAGTTGGACCAGCGTTCGTGCTGGACGTGCAGACCGCGTGAGATGACGCTTCATCCAGTCCCAAACATGCTCAATGTGGGACAGATCCGGAGATCTTGCTGGCCAGGGTAGTTGACTTACACCATCTAGAGCATGTTGGGTGGCACGGGATACATGCGGACGCGCATTGTCCTGTAGGAACAGCAAGTTCCCTTGCCGGTCTAGGAATGGTAGAACGATGGGTTCGATGACGGTTTGGATGTACCGTGCACTATTCAGTGTCCCCTCGACGATCACCAGAGGTGTACGGCCAGTGTAGGAGATCGCTCCCCACACCATGATGCCGGGTGTTGGCCCTGTGTGCCTCGGTCGTATGCAGTCCTGGTTGTGGCGCTCACCTGCACGGCGCCAAACACGCATACGACCATCATTGGCAGCAAGGCAGAAGCGACTCTCATCGCTGAAGACGACACGTCTCCATTCGTCCCTCCATTCACGCCTGTCGCGACACCACTGGAGGCGGGGCTGCACGATGTTGGCGCGTGAGCGGAAGACGGCCTAACGGTGTGCGGGACCGTAGCCCCGCTTCATGGAGACGGTTGCGAATGGTCCTCGCCGATACCCCAGGAGCAACAGTGTCCCTAATTTGCTGGGAAGTGGCGGTGCGGTCCCCTACGGCACTGTGTGGGATCCTACGGTCTTGGCGTGCATCCGTGCGTCGCTGCGGTCCGGTCCCAGGTCGACGGGCACGTGTACCTTCCGCCGACCACTGGCGACAACATCGATGTACTGTGGAGACCTCACGCCCCACGTGTTGAGCAATTCGGCTGTACGTCAACCAGGCCTCCCGCATGCCCACTATACGCCCTCGCTCAAAGTCCGTCAACTGCACATACGGATCACGTCCACGCTGTCGCGGCATGCTACCAGTGATAAAGACTGCGATGGAGTTCCGTATGCCACAGCAAACTGGCTGACACTGACGGCGGCGGTGGAAAAATGCTGCGCAGCTAGCGCCATTCGACGGCCAACACCGCGGTTCCTGGTGTGTCCGCTGTGCCGTGCGTGTGATCATTGCTTGTACAGCCCTCTGGCAGTGTCCGGAGCAAGTATGGTGGGTCTGACACACCGGTGTCAATGTGTTCTTTTTTCCATTTCCAGGAGTGTATTTTGAAATCAGTTCTAATCTGTAACGTATTTTCTTGTTTTGTTTGTATCTTATCAAGTAATGTGTTGTCTGATATAATGAGTTCACTGAATGGAGTTAGTTTTACCATGAAGATGACGAGAAGTTTCCCACATCGTAATTACCATTCAAAATTGTATTTCCTCTGCAAAAGTACATTGCCTCCTGTTGCATGGCTCCATTGCCATTAAAATCACTTTCCTTCTGAAAACATATAGTATAGCACTCAGTACTAAAATAGCATTGTCTCATAATCTAATGAAATTTGTTTATATGTTCCCTGTGTCTATTCTGTGTACCATACTGTTAGATTATTGCCAGAGGATAGATTTCGAATGTATGACGGTTAAAAAGTATAAGTTTAATAATGTATTGTCCGCACAAGACTTCAAAAGTCCCACCATGCTTCTGCTGGACCATAATGTTGCAAAGTTTGTCTCTGGTAGTTATTGACATCTAGAGGATCCACAGAGGAGTTGCTGACATTTGGTTGTGCCTGCCGGAAATTAACTGTCGTCAGCAAATACATATAAATCTCTAAGGACCAATGCACTTTATATAAATAAAAGTGACTGGGATTTCTTTCACATTAAACCACTGGCAGTTGTTCACTAATTTTATTTGATCTTTCAACGCAAGACAGCTCATTAGGCGTCGCGTGATCTTGATGGGTGCTATCCTGTATTCGAATGTCTAATACAGTAACATCTCCACACGTTGCATCAATTAGTAAAAGTCCAAACTCAATCATAACAGGACAACACTGCCACATACAAAATTTGGATGCATGTGACATTATACGATTATAGTAAGTGGACTTACGAACTCTTCTAGTATCTTTGATTTTCTTCAAACTTACCGAATTTGATGGTCAAGCTCAGACATCAGTTTCCTACTCTCAAAAGATCGAAAAAATCGCATTTAAATACAAAGAACACATTTAAGTACAAAACATTAACTTTGAATTAACATAATCGCCGGTAGCAGAGTGAGCAACGATAACAAGACCTTTATTTTAAACAATCACTTACCGACCACTACTCATCTAGGGCTGTATAAATTAATTAATTAATTATTTGTGTTTTTACTTAACTGCATTCTAAACTCTTTTAATCCTTAAAGACTTTTCTTCAAGTTTTTGGGACTAGTGTCATGCTTCTTTAAGAAAATGATGTCGAGGAACCGAGCTTCAATTGCTGTTAAGTATGAAGGAAATCAAAGAGGACCTATCCGTTAGGCTTTCTTGTAAGACGAGAATTCCAAACATATTTTATGAACTTTTTCTAGATGCAATGACTACATAAATATGGCAGAATTTATTCCGCCTTCTGGAATTTTACTGTGAGACAGTCATATTAATGTGATCATCTGTCAAAAGGCTTTTTTAACACGGACCGCTGCGAGACATGGAGTAAGAGAGGCAACCTGCTTCTGGAAGGAATGTGCAGCCACTTCGACTCCCTAGCAATTGTCAGCTACACTAAGTTTCTTGGATACCCTGATACAGAGGTGGTTCCACAGATTCCAGACCCGATTTTAATCCGCCAAATTTGGTGGCCAAAGATGTTCATTAAACTCATTCTGGTGCTCTTCAAATCACGTGAATACACTGTGTGACACGCTATAATGCCCAGCTGGTAAATGCCGCCGTGCCGAGGAGAAACAAAAAGCAAGTAGGAGTGGATATTGTTCCCAAGAACAGATGCATACGTAGTGCCTTCGAGAATGACGTGATTAAAAAAAATTTCAAATATGTGTGAAATCTTAGGGGACTCAACTGCCAAGGTCATAAGTCCCTAAGCTTACGCACTATTTAACATAAATTATCCTAAGGACAAACACATACACACCCATGCCCGAGGTAGGACTCGAATCTCCGCCGGGACCAGCCGCACAGTCCATATGACGGGATACCCAGGGAATTCCACGAAAACATTTCCCAGACCTTAAAGCTCCTACCTGGCTGTGGGGTGTCTGCATTGAGACGTTTCACGTCGTACACATTAAAGGCCATCTGTACGATGGAGTATAAAACGAGACTCATTTGAAAAGGCCACCTCTCGCCACTGGGTGAACGTCCAGTTGCGGTATTGGCGTGCAGGTTCCAGCCTTCGTCATAGACGAACAGCAGTCAGCATGAGACGTGAACCAAGTGCCTGCTGCGAAGGACGATACGCACCAACGTTCGCTGAATGGTCACTGAGGAGACATCGTAGGCCCAGAATTCATCTCAGCGATCAGTGGTACGACAGTTACACTTCTATTCGCCATACACATATGCGCAGCCGCCGTCCACCCCTGTCATTTATAGCCCATGGTGTACCACAGTTGCCTCGCCGCCAGTTTTGGATAGTGCCATTTTGCCATGCCTGGAATACTTTAACCACGGTGGGACAAGAGCAATTAACAAACTTAGCCGTTTCGGAAATGCTACCACCTTTGGCTGGAAAGCAAAAGACCATGCCCTTAAGGGCGCTCTGTTTCCCCATGACGACAATGATTGCACTGTGTTCCACACTCCCACAATACGCTAGTGGTTATTGCAAGTTGACGTTGAACATAGGCGGTGCTCGCATTGATGTGACTGCATCGTGATCTCTCTCCCCGCGATCACGCACCACCGCACATCACTTATAACATATCGCACCATACAGCGGCTGGTTGCAATAAGTTTCTCAATAGTTCCCCGTCTATTCGCACTTGTATATCTCTGCCGCCGTCGTCACGATTCGCCCCCAACCCCCCTCCCCTGTCATACACTGATCAGGTAGCACATTATGACAAACCACCTAACAAGCAGTACACACGCCCCCCTCTGGCACGGATAACAGCGACGACGCGTCGTGACACGGAAGCAATCAGACTTTGGCTGAGTGCACCCCACTTGCCAATAGGACTCAGTAGATCCGGACGGCGACCCATAGAGGTGGTAGCCAAGCTCAACTGCACTTCAGTGATCTGATGGGTACCGGTGTTAACACGTGGTGCTACACAGGAATGTTGAAAATCTGGTAGACTGGCAAGATATGAGGAAGTTCTTCAAATGCTCGGCGAAGAAACACAGAATATGTAGACAGAAGAAGGGGCAGAGTAACAGGACATTTGTCAAGACATCAGGGACTAACCTCCACGCTACTAGAGGGAACTGTAGATGGTCAAAACTGTCGGAGAAGACAGGGACTGGAATACATCTTGCAAATAAGTGTGTATATGAGGAGCAAGAGCTAGTCTGAACCCTGGAATGGGGAAGCTGCTGCAGGAGAAGAGTTCGTGGTGGGTGGGCCACATGTAACCAGTCGACTGATTGATGACTCAAAAAAGAAAAAAAGAGAAAAAAGGTCAGAATAAAATCTATAGGCTTTAGCTGTTTTCCTTTCATATTATTATTACTAGCTGTCCCCATGTGTTAGTAGTCTTTCCCGTTAACCCGTCATGATGGCTCTGAGCACTGTGGGACTTAACATCTATGGTCATCAGTCCCCGAGAAGTTAGAACTATTTAAACCTAACTAACTTAAGGACAGCACACAACACCCAGTCAGCACGAGGCAGAGAAAATCCCTGACCCCGCCGGGAATCGAACCCGGGAACCCGGGCGTGGGAAGCGAGAACGCTACCGCACGACCACGAGCTGCGGACACCCATCATGGTGATGTTGATGTATTCACTGCCAGAAGAAAAACGTGAGTTGTTCAGCGGAACCAGGATATAATAAGTGCGTATTGACGTGTGTAGTGTTAATGGTTCATTTGTTATCGTCATCGGGGAACAGTTGACCCGCAGCACGCCTGCCTGTGCATCCTCTGTTTCGACTCTGCAGGTAAAAAATGTGCTGAATTTGGAGGTAAATAGTGTTTACAACTTTCATTGGACGATTCAAACAGGTGCCACTACATAGATTATGTACTTGTATTGAACACTTTCATGCAATTACCGGGAACTTAATGGATATATCGATAGACTGCACCTCATCTTAGATGAAAAGTAGCGGTGTGTCGCTGATTTCAGCAGTAGTCTATGGTAAGTTCATTTCCTGGCACGTAGAGCTAGGTCTGAGTATCCGCGAAAAGCAAAAGAACGTCAGGATGGCAGCATTGTGTGAGCAGCGTTGGCCGACCGAATATCATCAACGTATGAATTTCAGACACAGGCTGACCTTGCTATGTCATCTGGAACCACTGAGAATGGTTTGATTGCCGCAGGATTGAGACCATGCGCCCCTCTGGCCCGGCTACCACTGAGACAACCCCGCCAAGAATGTCTACTCTGTTGTAGCGAAAACTTTGATTGGAGAGTGGAATGTTGCTCTGTTGTCTTCAGCATGAAAATAGGTTCTGTCCATATCAGAGTGACGGGCGTACTGGTGTACGTCATACGCCAGGTGAACTGTCTATTTGCCACACGGGGTGGCCGCGTGGTTCTAGGCGCTACAGTCTGGAACCGCGTGACCGCTAAAGTTGCAGGTTCGAATCCTGCCTCGGGCACGGATGTGTGTGATGTCCTTAGGTTAGTTAGGCTTAAGTGTTTCTAAGTTCTACGGGACTGATGACCTCAGAAGTTAAGTCCCATAGTGCTCAGAGCCAAGTGTCTAATTCATAGCGCGCATTCGGCCACAACACACATGTATCATTCTAGGCTTCATATTGTGAAGATGAGAGGGCTCTCAGCTGCACGTTGTGTACAACTACTGCCCTTGCCAGTAAGATCAGATCTGTCGTCAAATGGACACGCAGGGCACATGGTCAAGTGGGAGCTTATTCGTTGACCAGGACCATCAACAACCATTTCCAAATTATAGTAAAAGGCGAGAGATGCTTGGACCAGTGTATCGTAGAATGCAATTCTGCGCCTTTACGACCGTTTGCATGCGAGAATACACGTTTGCGTTGCCACCAGAGGGCGGGTACTCCGTGTAACGGACTGACTATTTAGGCTCCCTTTACTGTGACTCATTGGTCTCAGTTTGTTATCTTATATTTCTAGAATGACGATATACTCGTCACACCACTCTTCAATAAAATGTCCTTGTCCTTCAGGGTGTTGCATTTTTTTCCGTTCTTACATAATGTTCCTATCTCCTCCCTATCATTTCCTTGCAGAGGTCCTACAGTGTGGATAAATTGGCAGTCAATCTTGACATAGAGAATTTCATATTGAAACCTATACCCAGTCCTTCTTTCTCCCGGATTTGTATTTTGGTTATTGGTGCACTTCGTCATAGCTCCATTCCCACTAAACGTAAAGTATCCACTCAGACGGGCACTACCTGTTTTCCGTCAACCTCTTGCACATTCGATAAAGAACGCCATAAAAAAACACTGTACCTTGTCCTATGTAGTTTCCGCCATGGGTGCAGCTAAACACAATGTGATAACTGGCAAATCTGCTCTTGCACCCAGCCAGACTGGCTTTGGCGTACTTTTCAGTATTTTATACAGTTTAGGTTCTTTTACCAACTTCTGGTTCAAAATGGTTCGAATGGCTCTGAGCACTATGGGACTTAACTGCTGTGGTCATCAGTCCCCTAGAACTTAGAACTACTTAAACCTAACTAACATAAGAACATCACACACATCCATGCCCGAGGCAGGATTCGAACGTGGAACCGTAGCGGTCGCGTGGTTCCAAACTGAAGAACCTAGAACCTCTCGGACACATCGTCCGGCACTCCAAGTTGATTTTGCTGTAATGTTCATTCGGAAAAGCCAATCCAATTGTGATGTCGTAACTTTTGGAAATTTAAGGTAATACTCCCACTCAGGCTCAGAAGTCTTCGTCTCTCACGCAGAGGTACATTAATGCTGAATGAAGGGACTTAATTCTAACCCAATATAGTCTAAATTAAGATAATTTTTAATTCTTTATGTCTTGCATACCCTGAAAAAAAATCCTGTGCTTAGTTTGTAGTTTGATGGGAACGCTGCACAGCAGTGGCGTCGTCCACTTTCTCGTTTAACACTAGTGTGCAACCTCTAATCTGGGCAGCCTCCCTTGTGACGGCAGCAGTCTGCTCTGTAATTCCTGTACTGAGTGTCCCGTTCACTCTCACCTCACACGGTGAGGTTTTCTGCTATTCCGCCGAGTGTGGCCGCAGTACCCGTTTTAGTAGCACAGGTTCTCTGCATTTAAAGCTGCCTTTTCACACGCAGTCCTGATCCCCACATTCGTTTATGCTAAAACTGTCGCAGTTGCTACAGCTTTGTTTAATGATTTTGGAACTTCTACCTGCACCTTTCCGTAAATATCTACTGGAAAGCTGCGTAAGAATATTCAGAGGTCTTTGATTTGTCTTTTAGAAGATCGCCTAAATGAAACTCATTATCCGTCAGCTCTTATATGTTGACGTTTAACTTCATTTGATCAACATTTCAAGGATTCTCTTCGCCTTTGACATGTACTAAAGTGCTGCTCATATAATACTTAGAGGCATTTTTCTCCTTTATCGTCCCAACAGTCATTGCTTCAGTCCTGGGAAGATAAAGCATTTCTTAATTTCTTTTGGCACATCTCATAAGCCCTAGCATTTTCTGTCAATGTAACCGAACCACAATTTGCTTGTCATTTCATCCCGCCCAACGTAGCAGATGGAAGTAAGAAAGTCTAAATGTCCTTGCTTGGTGGCCCAGTGGTTAGCCCATTGGATTCGCATTCGAGATGACGACGGTTCTAACTTGCGTCCGGCAATCCTGATTTAGGTTTTCCGTGATTTCCCTAAATCGCCTCAAGCAAATGCCGGGATGGTTCCTCTGAAAGGACACGGCTGACTTCCTTCCTCATAATTTCCTAATCTAATGGGACCGATGACCTCGGTGTTGGTCCCCTCCTCCAAATCCACCACCCAACCAACCTTGCCTGATTTGACTGAAAATTGAGTTGTTAATGAGGGTGCGCTGGCATCTGGGGTAGGCAGCGACGTAACAAGAGGGGACTGTTTCCTTCTCTCCTTCCACATCCTTTCAAGTTCACTGCGCAATTTTATGTTATCCGTTCGTATTCGTACAATCTGATCCAGTAAGTGTTGAATTGCTTCTTGTGCTGATACCTTTTCAACCATTCCTATGTTGCTTACCATCTATCACTACCAGAAATGCCGAACAAAAATATCACCAAACATAGAAAAAGGAAACAAAATAAATAGGCATAAAGATCCACAAAAAAGTTTAATGTTAATACTGTCTTGTATCTCTTTGCAGAACATCAGTGCTGAACTGCTGCTGCCATTGTTTCCCTCGTCAATGTGGGCACTGGATAGCCATAGTGACGTCCAACACTACTTCTGCCACCACCTGTGATGAGCTGGGGTTTTCTGGTGGAGGTAACCGTGCAGAATGAGACAAAGGCAGATCGAAGGCAGTTGCAATCTTTATTTTCCAATAGTTAATTACCCTGAGTGGTGCATGTACAACCCACAGATCACAATGAACGATGCTAGAACGAGACGTAGCCGGCAGCCGCTACGTCCGGCTTAGCGCACTAGCGAGATCAACTTGCGACGAGTGCTTCCACGGAGGCCCGCTTTAGTGGCTCAGTGTGGACGAGGCAGTACGGCTAGCCTGTGCTCCAGACAAAGCCGGCTGGCTGCAGTAGCTTTTGGTAATGAACCGCGGATCTGCGTCTGGCTGGCAGCATCTGGCTCTAGAAAGGCTCAGTCACATCCCTGTTCCTCTCACGATTATGTCTGATCGATGGCTATCTTATGACAGAAGCCCGCACTGTTTCAACAACCCACCGATTCCATGCCCAGCCTCGTTGAGCAGCCAGGGTGAGCTCGTTTTGGAACGATAGCTCCAAGTCATGTACGCCACATTACGCAAGAGTAGAACAGCGTTCCAGGTTACGACTACTTTGTCGTCATAAACCGGATACAGTAAGGCGGGCAGTGACGCAAAACGCAGCACGAGCGACTTACGGAATGTAGTATGATTACAGCAATTTGCCCTTGTTTCGTCTCGCACAACTGTAGACTGTGGAAATTCATTACGAAAAACGCAGAGTTTGGAAAAATCTGTGTGGATGAACTTTTTCTTGATTTGAAACTACTATTCTGAAATTATAATACGTCTTAGAGTCATGAAGTTAAGGATGCTGCGTGGTTTTGGACTACCGTAAATTAAATATTTTTGCCACAGTTCTCATATGAAGTTATATCTCCGAGCACGCAGGCATAGGTACAATGACTTTAAAGAACTGTATGATAGTGATATACACTGAAGCGACAAAGAAACTGGTATAGGCATGTGTATTCAAATGAAGAGGTAAGTAAACAGACAGAATACGGCGCTTCGGTCGGCAACGCCTGTATAAGACAACAAGTGTCTTAGATCGGCTAGTGCTTCTACAATGGCAGGTTATCGAGATATAAGTGAGTTTGAATGTGGTGTTATAGTCGGCGCAGGAGCGATGTGATAAAGCATCTCCGAGATAGTGGGGATTATCCAGAACGACCATTTCACGAGTGTACCGCGAATATCAGGAATGCACTAAAACATCAAATCTCCGACATCGCTGCGGTCGGTAAAGGATCCTGCAAGAACGGGACCAACGGCGACTGAAGAAAATAAGTACAACCCTCCCGCAAACTGGCGCATATTTCAATGCTGCGCCATCATCAAGTTAAATGAGCGAACCATTCCACGAAATATCGTCGTTGTAGGCTTTCGGAGTCGAAGGTTCATTCGTCTATCCTTAATAACTGCACAACATAAAGCTTTACGCCCGTACGTACTCATGGATCTATGGACAGCCCCGCAGGATTGATAATGTCTTCAGACAGTAGTAGAGTCCATGCTACGTCGGCGGCACTTCTGCGTGCTCTCGGGGGCCCTACAAGATATTAGGAAAGTGAATCAGTTTCTTTGGCTCCACAGTGTATATTGTATGGAATTTCAAGTAGGAAAACATCCTCTTTCACAAAAGCTTTCAGTGATCAAAAATATGCAAAATGTGAAGAAGCTATCACATAATGACTAGGAACCGTACGATTAACGGAGGCAGTGACGTGCACAAGGCTTTCAGAGTGGTATGTTCTCAGCCTTGTTCACAACAGTTCAAGAGCACTACACCGTTGACCACCGGAGGAGGATTCGGGCTTTTCAATCGACACCCACTCTAACGTGTTAGAACTTCTCTGAACTCTAAGAGTGTACGAAACATACTTTATTTGAAATATACTATAACGTTGAACAACGTCAACGAGAAATTTTGGTTATGTCTTCCCTAAGGTCGATCGTTTTAAGTAAAGCTCGGCGGGTGGAGTGATCTGGAGGTGATGAAGTAAACGGTCTGTGACAGCTTTACGTATCAGTTACGAGGAAGAGCTCGCAAAAAATCGGCACATTTAGAACGCTGATATCATTTCCTGAATAGTTTCTGGTAGAGGTTAGGAATATGTCCTTTCTGGGATTATATTCTAAAAATTTACAAAATGGGGACACATATCATGTTTCAAGAATTGTTCTTCCTTTGCTGTTGTTGTCGGTAACAAGCGGATGCGATGTGAGTGAGATGCAGCGAAACGGTCGAAATTTGGAGGACCAACTGAGAGATATATCGCATGCGGAGGGGCACCATAAAAATTCCGTAATATTTTATTTAAAAAACAAGATACAGTCACGAAATTGTTGAACAGCATTAACTTTTAATCAACACTATTAGACCAAAGCATCATTTACAGTTTATTTTAGATTTTCCTACTACTGTAAACATAAAATACCAAGTACTGTTCCAAATGTTTGGTAGCAAGATCGTGTCTTCGACCACTAAAAGCATTTTTATAAGCAGACAAGCACCATTCTACTTCAGCTGAGGTAACTTGGCAGTATTTTAACTTGAATGCTATATTGGCACTTATTGTTTCTGGTAAAGGTTGTCCCATCCCATTAATAAACCTATCGATTTGGCACAAGAGTCCAAAGCCTGAGTTATTATTTAAAATGTTTTCAAACTTTTTTTTAAGTTTTCTTGGGAAAACCCCCGTCAATGAGGAGTCCACTAGAATAATTTTATTCATTAACTGAATAGATACATTCAGCGCCAAGCCTTGAGTTTCAAGCTTTTTGCAGGTATATGGGAAAAATGAGTGCTAATCACAGCAACGTTTTTTCCAAAACCGGAATCAAAAGCTTACTTGCGCTGGCAAACCGTCAAAGCCTCTGCACTATCTAAGTCGTTAACTATCCCTCTAATGGCCTCGAAAGGTTCATTGTAAAACAACACAGCATCGACCCACGTACCCCAAAAACTTACCACTGATAGATTTTCTTTGTAGGTCTTGATGCTAGCAGGAGCCTGTAGAAAAGCTTTATTTGTACATGAAATCAGTTTATTTATATTCACAAACGTTGAACTTACTTTTTCAGCAAGGCGATGCACTCCATGAGCAAAGCACAAAACATGAATCAAACTGGTATAAAATACTTGGAGGGCTTTCCCTGCTTTGATCGTATAGGGAGCAAAATGTGAAAAAAAACACCCTTTGTTCTCAACACATTACACGCTGCATGTCTTAAACACGTTCAATTGTGTACAAGTAAATATAAAGCTAAATTGAAACAATGGACGTGATACTGAAAGAACCAGAGGTTGTACAGAGTTTCTGGGAGAGCATAAGGAAACAATTGATAGGAAAGGGGGGAAAGAAATACAGTAGAAGAATAATGGGTAGCTTTGAGGGATGAAATAGTGAAGGCAGCAGAGGATCAAGTAGGTAAAAATACGAGGGCCAGTAGAAATCCTTGGGTAACAGAAGAAATATTGAATTTAATTCATGAAAGGAGAAAATATAAAAAATGCAGTAAATGTAGCAGGCAAAAAGGAGTACAGACGTCTCAAAAATGAGATCGACAGGAAGTGCAAAATGGCTAAGCAGGGATGGCTAGAGGACCAATGTAAGGATGTAGAGGCTTATCTCACTAGGGGTAAGATAGATACTGCCTACAGGAAAATTAAAGACACCTTTGGAGATAAGAGAACCACTTGTATGAACATCAAGAGCTCAGATGGAAACCCAATTCTAAGCAAAGAAGGGAAAGCAGAAAGGTGGAAGGAGTACATAGAGGGTCTATACAAGGGTAATGTACTTGAGGACAATATTATGGAAACAGAAGAGGATGTAGATGAAGATGAAATAGCAGATAAGATACTGCTTGAAAGGTTTGACAGAGCACTGAAAGACCTGATTCGAAACAAGGCCCCTGGAGTAGACAACATTCCATTGGAGCTACTGACGGCCTCGGGAGAGCCAGTCCTGACAAAACTCTACCATCTGGTGAGCAAGATGTATGAAACAGTCGAAATACCCTCAGACCTCAAGAAGAATATAATAATTCCAATCCCAAAGAAAGCAGGTGTTGACAGATGTGAAAATTACCGAACTATCAGTTTAATAAGTCACAGCTGCAAAGTACTAACGCGAATTCTTTGCAGACGAATGGAAAAACTTGTAGAATCCGACCTCGAGGATGATCAGTTTGGATTCCGTAGAAATGTTGCAACACGTGAGGCAATACTGACTTTACGACTTATCTTAGAAGCTAGATTAAGGAAGGGCAAACCTACGTTTCTAGCATTTGTAGACTTAGAGAAAGCTTTTGGCAATGTTGACTGGAATACTCTCTATCAAATTCTGTGGGTGGCTGGGGTAAAACACAGGGAGCGAAAGGCTATTTACAATTTGTACAGAAACCAGATAGCAGTTATAAGAGTCGAGGGACATGAAAGGGAAGCAGTGGTTCGGAAGGTAGTGAGACAGGGTTGTAGCCTCTCCCCGATGTTATTCAATCTGTATATTGAGCAAGCAGTGAAGGAAACGAAAGAAAAATTCAGAGTAGGTATTAAAATCCATGGAGAAGAAATAATAACTTTGAGGTTCGCCGATGACATTGTAATTCTGTCAGAGACAGCAAAGGACTTGGAAGAGCAGTTGAACGGAATGGATAGTGTCTTGAAAGGAGGATATAAGACGAACATCAACAAAAGCAAAACGAGGATAATGGAATGTAGTCGAATTAAGTCGGGTGATGCTGAGGGAATTAGATTAGGAAATGAGACAAAGTCGTAAAGGAGTTTTGCTATTTGGGGAGCAAAATAACTGATGATGGTCGAAGTAGAGAAGATATAAAATCTAGACTTGCAATGGCAAGGAAAGCGTTTCTGAAGAAGAGAAATTTGTTAACATCGAGTATAGACTTAAGTGTCAGGAAGTCATTTCTGAAAGTATTTGTGTGGATTGTAGCCATGTATGGAAGTGAAACATGGACGGTAAATAGTTTGGACAAGAAGAGAATAGAAGCTTTCGAAATGTGGTGCTACAGAAGAATGCTGAAGGTTAGATGGGTAGATCACATAACTAATGAGGAAGTATTGAATAGGATTGGGGAGAAGAGGTGTTTGTGGCACAACTTGACCAGAAGAAGGGATCGGTTGGTAGGACATGTTCTGAGGCATCAAGGCATCACCAATTTAGTATTGGAGGGCAGCGTGTCGGGTAAAAATCGTAGAGGGAGACCAAGAGATGACTACACTTAGCATATTCAGAAAGATGTAGGTTGCAGTAGGTATTGGGAGATGAATAAGCTTGCACAGGATGGAGTAGCATGGAGAGCAGCATCAAACTAGTCTCAGGACTGAAGACCACAACCAACAACAACAACTGAGAGCTAACATAGTTTAATTTAATTGTTACCGACGCGTTCGGTATGACACCGGAGAGGATTAACGGGAATCGCGGGCGCAGGAGCATTGACTCTGCCTATTCCTGTTGTAATTCTGTAATGATTTCTCTCGATTTAAGGTCACGGTCAGTCTGTGAGATATCGAAACTAAATTGAGTTAGGGACCTACCGTATAAATTTTTAAAATATTGTAAACATAGAGCGAACATATGCATCGTCACTATCTTTTAGTTAAAATATGCAATTAAAGGTGAAAAGATGAATTACATGCAAAAGCATATGCAACATGCAAATGCGTATTATCCGGTCTCTAGTGATAACTGACTGATAAAATCCACGTAGGGCGAGCAATACATATACTACCGAAACTTGAGTATCTCTAGACTTTTACTGTACTAACTCCAAACTGTGTAAGAGAAGAGTAAACTTATCGACAATATTTTATATGTCAGCTATCTGTTACCACCTACTCCGTATGAAAACAATGAAAAAAATTTTTATGGAACATTTCAGCGTCCCTGATTTTTATTTCACTTTCGTCCTCCTCGATGCATGATACTAAGGAGAAAGTACCTCTTGTCTTGTGCCTGCCTCGCTCGAGGCGGGTTGCAGCTTTATTTGTCCATGGCCCCTCCTCGTACTATTTCTCAACAAAGATTGGGCAGATATATATATAATTTTATAGGCGTGTACAAGCTGACAGTTATTAAACTATGTGAAATAAAATTGTTATAACTTCTGAACGGTTTGTGTTAGGACGTTCAAACTGCACGGCTGACCGCGGAGCATGCTGGGAATTAATATGCGCATTATGTTTTGGATTAGCGACTACTTCCAGTTGGACAGATACGTCAATAAGCAAAATTGGTACATTTGGGTGACTGAGAATCCCATTATGCGGGGAAGTCTCTTCAGCCTTAACGGGTGACTCTGTGATGAGCAATGTGCAGTCACGGAATAATTGGTGAGATATTCCTTGAAGGCATGGTGACTACCGAACGGAACGTGAAGGTTTTAGAAAGATGATTTCATTCCCATTATCCAAAGTGACACTGATTTCGAAAAGATGTGTCTCATTCTAGCTCTGCGGTACCCAGAGCCCGTTGAAATGGGCCTCAATTGGCCGCCATGTTCTCGAGATCTGAACACATGCGACTCCTTTTTGTGGGGCTATATTAAAGACAAGGTGTACAGCAATAATTAAAAAACCATTGCTGAGCTGAAAACAGCCATTCAGCAGGTCATTGACAGCATCGATGCTCCGACGCTTCAGCGGGTCATGCAGAATTTCGCTGTCAGTCTGCGCCACATCCATTGCATTGATGACAGGCATATCGAACAACTCCTAACCCAAATTTGAATATCTTTATTGACGTTTAGATGTTGAATAAAGTACGTGTACGTCGCAGTTTGTACCTAACTTGTTTTTTTTTTTCATATGGTTCAATAATTGTCACTCTGTAAGAATACGGTAACACGATATTCCACTTCTCTGACTGTGGAGAGGCACAACTAATGAACTCTTGTCTTTTTTACAGTGAAAATTGTGACCGGGCGAATGAATCGTAATATGATTTCCATTAAGATTTGAAGACAATTATATCGATTTCAAGTAGACTCACCTTTCATTTCAGTGTGTGATGGAGGTACGACATAGATCAGATGTAGAATTTCAACAGGAAAAGTTCCGCATTTCGTTATTGATCGTGTAATTGACATTAGTGTGTTGAACCGCTAGAGTACGCTCCATGTTTCCTTTCGCGTGGGCAGCTGCTGACCCCTTGTCGGTTGGAACGTTTTCCATTGTGGCTGTACGCGGCTATGAGTGCGTTGTTCCGGGCAATGGCTCCCTGTTTATTATCCGCCGGTCGCTGTAGCGACCTATGCATACAAATGCGTACGGACCGAAGTAAGCTGCTTTACGGTCCTCGCTGCGGCAAATCGCAGAAATTTCTGACAGAGCTCAACCGTCCAACGCTGGGTCACCATGCGTCATCCTGCTGATGGAATAATGCAGTACTGTTGCAAAGTAAAACGAAAAGTTTGCACAGGCGATAGCTATCTCAATTTCGCTTAGGATTCTGCTGTGAAGTTAATTAATCAGGTAGTTACGTATTTCGTGGATAATTTTGCACGACACATCATAATGATGTGGAGCGAGTCATTTTACATTTGCATCTGCATTTAATTTGCAAATATCGTTAAGCACAGAAAATTTCTAAGCTATATTTTATTTCATTTTTTTACACATTGCAATAAAAGAAATTCTTCTACGGGTTGGATGGAGTTGTCAAGGGGGCAATTTTTCGGTTTGTCTTCTGATTTTACTTTGTTGTCTATGATACTTTTGTATAACTGTGTAAGTTATCATAAATTTTTGTTGCAGCATTTTGCACTCATTTTTGTGCAAAGAACAACCTTAATATGAAGTAATGAATGTTTTTTCCCTTTCTGGTATTGCAATTATGTTCATCATTGTTTCTTTTGAACTGTAGCGGATTATTTACAAAATACGTCACGAGGAAATAAGCGTACTGTGAAGCAATCCTTAAACATATGTCTACAAGATGATTGTGGGTGAGCACCATACTGTGTATTATTCTTACAGCACATCTTTGTACAACGAGACTTCCTTCCCCAAACTGAGCGGTTAGTGTTCATGGAATAACAGCGCCAGCTCCATTACCGCCACCGTCTATCATCATGGTGGTAGGCATGAAGATGGTCTAAAACACACCATACCAGATAGCCTCATAAAAAAATATGCCTGGCTGCTGTGAATGTTCATTTTCACATTTAAGTAGTAAAAATGTAGAAAAAAACAAACAAACGATGTTGTCCAAAGAAATGTTCTCTAAAATTAAAGACTCGTGTTTTCTATACAGCACTTTTCATTGAGTGTTATAGAAATGCAGTCTTCCTGTGTCTCAGTTGCACTGTTATTCATTAAAAAATATTCCAGATTGTTTTACTTTGATTCTCAGAGCTGTTAATCTCTGACATAATCTACATACTTCTGGACTTACAGTGTAGTAGTTTTTATGATGTTTGGCTGTTACTGGATAATTACTAGTTCTAGCTATAAGATACATTTCCCTTTTCCGTTTACAAGTCTTTTTATCTTTCTGTAACGCAAGGCTTCTTACAAAGATGTTTCATTCTTGTCTTACAGAACAGTTTTCAAATTTGCTCTGAAATGTATTACTGTATGGAGCTATGTCATATGCAGTAACTAGCTGTGTATCGTTATCAGGAAAACCAGTCATAAGAGGAAATTGTTTTATTTTATTAAATTTATCTTCACCTTTAAAAATTTCTGTCAGTGTGCTGCTTTCCTTTACTGCCAGAATAGGAAAATCAATAAATGATGTCAAATTAAAAGGAACAAGTAATACTACAGTGTCATGCTTTCCATCGCTGTCTTTCGAAAATCTACATTGAAATCCCCACAAATAATAATTAGCTCCCCTCTGTCTGAAAGATAGCCATAACAAAGAATAAAACCTTTTCAGAAATAGCTGAAAATTTCCCGGAGGGGGCCTACAAACAACTACAATTTTTAAAGTACGATTATTTAGTTGCAGCTCATAGGTACATGCTTCCATACGTTGCTCTACACAGTTTTTTAGTTTGTAAATTTTTCACATTACGATGGATTTCAACATGTATGGCAGCTCCTCCTCTCTCCATAGTGTGTCTGCTTAGATATGCTGAAAACTTACATCTACCTATATTTACCTTTTCTGTATATGTGACTACATAATGTTCAGACAGGCATAGTACATCTATTCCACCCTCAGTTTCTAAATCTTCTAAACAAACAAGAAGCTCATCTGCTTTGTTTTTTTAATCCGCTAATAGTCAGATGCAATATATTAACTTTATTTTTCACTGCACTTTTATAAGAATCTTGTGATATTTTAACATCTCTGGTATATGCATGTGTGCGCTTCTCATTAAGTTTAATTTGACTCAATGTGAAAATGCCCCCCTCCCCCTAAAGATTTTGCTATTATCCTGGCCAATTTACCCTTCCCTGTCTTTTCAGAGCGCCCTAAATTTTCCGAATAGCCAAGAACCTCTTCCGTCTTATTATTCTTTCCTCAAATATGTTGATGAAATAAGCTAGGCCTTCTTTTTTTGTGCATTATTAAGATAAAAGTAAAATCCACAGTCTACACAAACCACTCCCTCTGGGACTATACTACTGCCAAATCCACACATACCACGCACTGCAACACAGATTACATGCTTTAAAATAGACTTGAATCACCTATTACTCTCCATTACACGAAGTTTTGTTATTTGCGACCCGCAAAAGTTACGCCTTAAGGTTAGCGCTTCGGATCTGTGATATAATGTGGAAGTTTGTTGTTTCCGTTTACAAAAGGAGCTCAGCACTCAGTGAACTGCAGTATAAGTTCATTAACTTAATCATAATAGAATGTAACTTTAAATGTAACTTTAATATACGGAAACTGTAAGTAAACAAATTATATGTACACAAATTACTACTGCGAAAGTGATCAAATCAAACAACTTAAGATCTGCGCTACGTTCCGGAAATGTGACCTTAATAATGAGTGGACACACTTATTCTAAATTGCTGGAAAGAAAATGCAACAACGTAACGGGATTCTGTAAGTTAACGACGCCAAAATGTAAACAAATATACGATTACAACCCGACATTACGATCTTTTTGCTTATTCTGGAGTATTACGTAAAAAGACGTGATACCGTCAATAATAAGCTTAAAATGCATTAATATACGCATTCCACTTGGAACTGAACGAAACTGACATTACAATCTAATTACCTTATCTTTACGATAGCGTAAAAACTCTGACGGTCCGCCTGACACATGTCTGGCGACATAGTTGTTGACTGATTAGCTTCATACAAGTGAAGGCCATGTAGATATTATGCCCCCATCTGTATAAAATATCCATGACCATGTAAAAAGGCCTTGGTAACTAATTACTCTTCACTAATCAAAACTATTCTTTTGGATGCTTTGATTTAGAGACCTTGATTTCACATCACAAACGGAGTCGATCTTTCATTAACTTAATTATCATAGTGAAAATATTGTTACAACATTTAGAACAGGTACCTTCCAAATTAAACAGCATTTTTTCTGAAAGTATGCTCTCTTTGAACCTGAAAAACATTGGAACTTGTGTCACATGCATTTTTACCTTGTTGCATCCAATTTAAGCATAGTTCAGTGTGTTAAGACCCAAAGGTTCTGCTGTATATGTTTTGTCCATATCATGTGTCGCGAAGATTTTTAAGAACACATTCAATAGGCAATAAAAAACCGATGAAAGACAAACGTCAAAAATTTTCTTATAAAACACGTATCAACCGAAGTCATGTAGAATGTGTGTAAGGCTCGCTGTACTTTAGGAACGTTCTGCGGAAAAAGTGTACATTTGCTTTAATAGGTAGGTAGAAGCCTTCTTGACATACGGTACTGAGTTCTCTACGCCACCAACTAGGAATATACAGAAATGGAAGTATGGAGCTCCCAAATTTGTCAGCTGTTTTCCACTAATGGTATATTCAATAGATATTTTCAGCACTTCACAATTTAGAGTTGAGTGCAAAAGATGTCTACAAAACGGAAAAGAGGAATGTGGAAAGAAAAAAAAATACAATTGGAAACTATAAATGACTATCAAGATCCCCCACAGCCACATGTTTTAAAGACAGAAGGAGTTTCATTGTAACTAAGGCTCTGGCTGTTGGTAAAGTTAAGTGCTTAATGAGAGACATATATTTACATTTTGGTTTGTAGAACTGAAATAGGCAAAATACAGTTCAGACTCAAACGCTTTCGTATAATCTCAATTAGAACTTTAGAGCTTTGATGTTCATTCTGAAACACAAGAAATATTTTTCGTTATCTACAACTGCAGGGTAGCTACCATGTGGTACATAATTGTTATGAGAATTTTTCTGAGCTTAACGTGAGTTTCAGTGAATATGCGTTTCTCTATTCTCTTACACGCCCGAGAAGCTCGTCGCTCATATCTGGCGCAGGACGACATTCGGAGCTATCCAGTATGCCGTAAGGTTTGTAAACTCTGCTTGTTATATTATTTTAGGTTTCAGTTAACCGTCATTATATTTAAAGAATCGACAGCTCCGTGTTGGCTAGCTTAAATAGCTAAAATTGTTTATATTAGTTATTCGGAGCTAATTGTTTAGTTTCTGTCAGTCGCATTTAAGCCTTGTTGGCAGTTTTGAATATTATTTGTACACGTTATGTGTAGTCTATTTGTTATTCAGGATTAAAGTAAGTTTGATTTTACTATTTGTTATTTTAATTGAAGCCCTTTGGATGTCGTTGTTTTAATTTTATTTATACATTCCTTTATATAACGGCCTCTTAGCTTAAAACCAAGCTACGTTGATTGGTGTATTTTCTTGTGGCTAAGTTTTGGGTATTAGCTATTTGTTCCTAATCTCGGGCTCTTTAAAGAGACTATCAGCAGCTATTGATGTGCGCTCATATATTGCTACTCTGATTTATGTAAAGGACAAATTTTATATCGTTTCTCATAGTTACTCACTGCCTGTCGTGATCTAGTGTGTTTACAGGCGTTGCTTATTGTATTAACCAATTCTTATTCATGCTTGATGTGTTCTATAACATTTATTAACTAAAATGGTTTTATGTATTTTCTAGTAGCACCTGAACTGATACTGTACTTTATTGCATTTATATTGAGACAGTGTGGCGTTCGCTGTGTTATTCAGTGGTTTGTTATTTAACTAATTTGTAAATGGAAATGATACTCTTATTTTATTACATTCAGTAATTACTAAATAATTTTTCTCCCGGCTAAAGATTTGATCAAGTTGCTAAAGAACTCCAAGTTAACGTCGTGTTTAAGTGTTGTCTGTAAGTTGAGTAAGTGTCACTAAATCACAGTTCATACAACAGATTCTATACAACTATGGATGATGATGGAAACAGTTATCTTCAGTAAAATTATCATTAAAACCACCGAATATCAGCCGCGCACAACACTGACGTATGTTAGCTGAAACAATATTCTTCGCAACTCGTGCGTAATAATTTCGGCTCCATACATCAGCTAGAAAAGTTTGTCATAACGATCGTGCTATGAGCACTATTTTTAAAGAACCAATCTGATTCGAATTATTTTCATTCAAATGAGTTCGGGACCACCGGTGCACATTTCTTTTTACACATTTGTATTACGTTCGGCATTTATGTCTGCAGAGTTGCGTAATTTGAATTTGCCGCTGAGACAATTGTTAAGATGGCGGCAGACAATTAATAGACACTTTTTATTGTTAGAGCAAATAAATATTTTAAATGCTTATTGAACTTTACAGAAACTCTACTTTCGTATTGTGCACTATTTAGACTTCATCAAGCAAACATTTGATTTGTTTCTAAGGAGAACACAGACAAAAACGCGATACAAATCGCTATCATCAATGGCTGCGCTCCTTGCAGCGGAAAGAAACAATTAACACAGATAATGCTTACTGAGAGAGGAATTACAGTTACAAAAATGTATCTCGTGGATGTCACAACAGAAAGGCCTGAATGACTTGAAGCTCTAAACGGGGTTGACAATTTAAAACTTGAAGATAATGTTCATCAAATTGAAATACTAATTTTTTATTATTGGTTTTTTTAGCTATTCATAATTAATTACATTCATCTGAGTTTCTTGAAATTTCACAAGTTTAAAAAACAATTTCTCAATAACAGTTTTCGCTACTTATTAAACTGAAATAATTTATTTTTTCTGGATGACATGTTATGTTTTTGTTGCATGACGCATTACCACTCCCAGCTCCTCGTTTGCTAATGATTTCATAAACTGAGCTCGTTATCAAGCGGTGGTTTTTTCTGTATGTCTTCCAATAAGCTGTTCAGGCAAATGGATTCACTTTCACATTATCGTTAACGTCACTCAGGTGCTGTGTGAAATTTTCATTTCGTGTCATCTTTGTCTTATATGCAAGACTGAATACTCCTAACAGTAAAGACCCTGTCGCAATGAAAAATGAATATAAAATAAATCGCAAGAATACTGTGACATCTGCAGTTTGATATGATCGTTCATATATTATAATTGAGTTCTGTGATAAGTTTGGTTGTAACACATACAATTTTTCGATACGTTTTAGTTAATGTTCCACGCAAGGCGTCAGTGTTTTACTCGTGGATTCAGCTGAAGGTGTACAATTTTTGCGTTATTTTTCATTACATTCATAATTTATAGATGACTGTGGTAAGTGAGTGTGCGAACTGAAATTAAGCATAAATGTGCAACTTTTGGATCAGTAAATACAATGTATTACAACTACTTATTGTTATAGATATTCCATTTCCGAGCACATCTATTCCATTTTAACAAAGCTGTATAAAACAATATTACGAAACCAGTGTGGATATATGAAATTCCAGGATTATTTTTCCTAGGCTTTATATGAGGACAAATGGGGTATAGATAAGCGAACTACGAGATGAGTGCTTAAGTGAACCTCATTGACAGGCAGTTATACACTATGCGATCAAAAGTATCCGGACACCTCGCTGAAAATGACCTACAAGGTCGTGGCGCCCTCCAGCGGTAATGCTGGAATTCAGCACGGTGTTGGCCCACCCTTAGTCTTGATGACAGTTTCCACTCTCGCAGACATACGTTCAAACAGATGTTGGCAGGTTTCTTGGGGAACTGCAGCTCATTCTTCACGGAGTGCTGCACTGAGGAGAAGTATCGATGTCGATCGGTAAGGCCTGGCACGAAGTAGGCTTTCTAAAACATCCCAAACGTGTTCTATAGGATTCAGGTCAGGATTCTGTGCAGGCCAGTCCATTACAGGAATGTTTTTGTCGTGTAACCAGACCACCATGGGCCGTGCTTAATGAACAGATCATCGATCGTATTCAAAGATGCAATCGCCATCCCCGAATTCTCTTCGAGTGTGAAGCGCGAAGGTGGTTGAAACATCGTTGTAGGTCTGTGCTGTGATAGCGCCACGCAAAACAAAAAGAGGTGCAAGCTCCCTCCATGAAAAACATGACCACACGACAACACCACAGCCTCTGAATTTTACTGTTGGCACTACACATGCTGCCAGATGACGATCACCGGGCATTAGCCATACCCACATCCTGGATTCGTCCTCCATACAACGCTTTTAACTGTTAAATCCTCCAATGTTTACGCCCCTTTCACCAAGCGAGACGTCATTTGGCATTTACCGGCGTGATGTGTGGCTTTTGAGCAGCCGCTCGACCATGAAATCCAAGTTTTCTCACCTCCCGCCTAACCGTCATAGTACTTGCAGTGGATCCTGATGGAGTGTGGAATTCCTGTGTTATGGTCTGGGTAGATGTGTGCCTATTACAAATTACGATCCTCTTCAATTGTCGACGATCTCTGTCAGTCAACAGGCGAGGTCGGCCTGTACACTTTTGTGCTGTACGTGTCCCTTCACGTTTCCACTTCACTGTCACATTGCAAACAGTGGACTTACAGGATGTTTAGGAGTTTGGAAATCTCGTGTACAGAAGTATGACACAAGTGACCCCCAATCGCAAGACCAAGTTCGAAATACGTGAGTTCAGCGGAGCTCCCCATTCTGCTCACTCACGATGTTTAATGACTACTGGGGTCGCTGGTATGGAGTACCTGGGAGTAAACGGCAGCACAATGCCTCTAATATGAAAACCGTATGTTTTTGGTGGTGTCGGGATACTTTTGACCACATGGTGTAGATCCTGTCAGCAGCGTCGGTTGACTGTATGCAGGAGTGGGGAGGCACCTAGCGTCAGCTATAAGGAGTCTGCGTTCGCTGCATTTCTTGGCGCTGAAGGTCAGAACTTCGTGTGAGTGGGGGTCCATTGCCAGAGACACTCGATGGCAGTCAGTTCTTAAATTCACAAGCAAAGTTTTTTGTGTCATCGCAGCAAAAGCCTGAAGTGCCTTGCTTCATGCATAACAGCGTAGTGGCGCTCTGCAAGACACTCTGTTAATCCTACAGTACGAGCATATCACCTATTATGTTCTGCAAAATGTTCTGCATACTGAATGAAGCACATTTCGTGTTCTGAATTAACCTGAAATCCTGGCAGGAATTCCCAGTTTGAGAGTAATCTACTTAATGTGACTATCTGAATTAATATGTGAAATATCCTGGCTGTCACTGCCAAATGGAAGTTGACTGTTACTAGGTGTCTGGTTTAATAAATAAATTGGCCATGTGTTATACAGCTTGCAGATGGAACGAAATAAATTCCAAAGGCTGTCCCCTGGGTACATTCAAAACATTATACAATAGTGCAAGTACTTCGTCATCTGAAGTGACAGTTCAAGATACGCACAGTTATATTCTATCTGTAGCAGGCTAAGAAATTATGTAAGTGACTAATTAAAAAAACATAATCTCTTTTGACAACAGTAATAATATGGCCATGGGTTTATCCGCACGCCAAAAGTAACCGTGAAAAATTTATACGTAATAGGTGGCCTGCACTAGCGTCAGCTAAATATCATTCCTGTCTCAGAGAAAGGCTTGTCCTGTGTGGAGTCCAAACATGGAACTAGAATCACAAAAAGATAATATTCGCTTTGCTGTTGTTGGAGATTATGGGCGATAGAGGGTGGAAGAACAAATTATTCTTACTAATAGCTTGGTCTAAAATGGTCTCTGGTAATGAATAGTTAGCAGACGTTACTTGGATTCAAGGGACAATCGCTAATGAAGAATTATTTAATTTGTACATATGGACTTATTTAAACAAGAAATACTGGAGCGGGCACTGACGGTGCACTCGCCAATCAGAATTGACCAACAAGTACGAGATCGTGTAACAAAAATCAATTACAATGAGGAAAGCCGTCCCCCTGAATTCCTGCACTGCTTCAGCTCATCCTTCTATGAGTATTTACATTAAGTATTCGGGTTGTGTGCATATGCATGATTTATACTGGGCGTCAGCTATCATGACAGACTGAGCCACTTCCATCCATATGTAAGGGGTGCATACTATGTCCTCATAATATATTTTTTGGCATAATACCGGTGTGACACACAGTTAGGTTAGTCAGTAGCAAGCCTGAAGTTGCAGACTACGCATTTTTGCAAGCGTCACATAGCCTTGAGAACAGTAAGCACAAATGTTTTTGAAACGGAGAATTATGGGAGATTGCTAAAGTACTGACTCGCTCATTAACTAATTAAGTACGTCTGCAAGTATCAGCTTGTCAGGAACTGTCGAGAGAAAACGAAATGAAATTTTCTACGTTGACAGGTATGAAACTGAACTTAACCATTTTTTAAGCCGAAATCACCGACGTTCTCAACAAGAAAGTGGGCAACTTACCTACTCAAATTGTGAAACAAGATGGCTATGCATAATGGCAGTAGGTATTGTATATCAAGTTGCACGCATTGTGACGTGCACTGTGGAACTTCCCTGTTAGATGAGAGTGGTCTCTACATGAAGTTTCTGCTTTTTCATCCAATAACAGCCCATCAGTATAACAATGAGCTGCCTGCTGGTATGAGGGTCCATTATCCTGTGATTTTGTCATGGGAATGTTGTTCCTGTAACTAGCACCACACTCATTGTTAGTGTTTCTTGCTCACAGAGAAACCATGCCACAGAACTATCCCAGATGGATGATTTGAATTGATTGGGCATACAAGCTGGTGTGCAGCCGCATTTGGTATGTGCCAATGAATGAATGTAGAGGAGCGGCAATGGGATCACATCCACGTGCGCCATAGGAGCTAGCAAGTACTTTTCAGTGCATATGAGGATGGGTCAGTGATCCTCCGCATTCTCAGTATCTTACAACTTTTTATACTTGGATGGCATTTCCACATGTACCAGTTCCTGTCTTGAGCAGTCAATTATATGTTTTCTCAACAGTGAGAGAAAGTAGGTATTACTTGTTTATGTTTCAGACGTAGTGTTGCTCCTCACCATTGAAGAACGCCAACAATTTTATGTGTTTGGGATGCTGAGCGACTAATTTGGAAAAGTTATACTTCTTATTTCTGCTCATTCTGCTCTGCATAATCTTTTTCTTGTTTTCGTCTGCCTAAAATCAGACCATAAACATTAACTGTATAATTAAGGCTCTGCCTCTCTTATGTTTATCTACATCCATGATGTAAACATGAACTGAATGAAGAGGGTTCTTCCCCTGGAATTGTGGTACATCAAAAAAGAAAAAAAAAAGAAAAGTGAGGCCGTTGAATTTATAGTGCCCACAGACATTAGATGCTTCATGTGTATCCCCACGAAAGCAGTTTTCGGGTAATTTCTATCGCAAGCCAAAAGTGATTACACAAATTGATGTTCATGTCCGTTCAGCGGTATTCTGGATATCAAAACATGCTTGTTTAGCAGAAGAGGGATGGAACTGGTATCTCATTACCTGGGTCAAAGACATGTGAGTACACAGCGTGGAGGATTACACAGCTGAGTGCCTTACCAGACACGCTTTCCTGAATTTGGAAAAAATGTCGCAGTATGACACTGTTGGTACAAGTTTTGAAACACTCTTCCATTGACTCTCTCCGCGAAAGCACTTCATATATCTCACAAATTTTGACAATGCTCTTTCCTCCACATCACTATCTTCTTCCAGGAGATGTGTGAGTTCGCAGTACATAAGTGCCTTGTATGTAATGGCTGCATGTTGAATGTCGTCGACTTGACAGACTCTGAGGAAAGTAGAAAGGCCTAGGAAGCCCGCATTAGCGTTGTCAAAGCAAGCTTGTAAGGTCATGTCCTTAAATGCACCAGCAATCACGAAGTAACCCAACGCGGTTGCGTAGTTTACCTGGTGATCCGTAGCAGAGTGGCCCACAGGGCTGCTGCAAGATGCACCCCACTATTGGTATGGTCTAGGACACAGTGGACTGAACTGGGGCGAATGAATCTTCATCGATGGACCTGTTCGAGGCCAATGCCCAGATCGGGCCATGGATGTATCGCAATTGGGTCCAGCTGCAGTATTGTTATTGTGAGATGCAAGCCGGCCTCTGGAGGGTTCTAACACTTTGGCAAAGGAAGAAGTAAGTTCATAAGTATTCCTGTATGTAACAAACTCAATAGAAATATATATTTCTCAATAATAATATCTGGTACTTATGTCGAGTTTCATCGAGGCTGGTATATTCAAAATGGATTTTAACCGCTCCTAGTCGTCATTTGGAGCATTATGCATGTTCTCAAATATTTTTCAGTTCAGTTCTGGATGAACATCCGTCACTATATTGTCATCAATTTCTCCTGAAGAAGAGTGGCATGAATTATTGTGGAATGAAATATTTCGTAGGATGTTTTTCGTTGCTCTGATCATTAACGATTTTAGATGCTAAAGTTAAATTTTCAGAATCAGGGTAAGATTTACTTCACAACTCTGTACAGAGTGTCCATGTAATGTAGCAGCTCCTGTGAACTAAGGTTAGTCGAATAGAATAGGGACTCCGCTACGTGCAAAGCGGGGCAGTATAGTAAAGCTGTAAGCTCTTGTGGAAGGGGTGTGAACTAGAGTCGACCGTCTGCACGTTCGTCCACAGCATCGAACATTGCTATTAAGCATGTAATATCGTAAGTGAAATCATGATGACACATTAATAAAGCAAGAAGCCTATATAATTTGGTTTGAGTCTCTCCAGCGATCTTTTATTGGATTCCTTCCTCTTGATAATTCCTTTTCCCTTCAATTAACATGTACTCCAACCAAACTAACTTTTTATATCTCGTTAACAATGTTGCCCATAACTGTTTCTTACTGGACAGATACACAGTCAAAAACTAACGAGTGCAATCATGGATATTTCGCAATACCTACAACCAAAGAATAATCAGTACATAGAACGCATATTATATTTGCGATATAAAACACATATAATCGTTGGTCAATCAGTGGCTCGTTGCCAATAGACTTAAAACTACCACTGTTAATGATTTGACTTAGACACAATAAAAAACTGATAGTATAAGAAGAAGAAGAAGTGCACATTCACACTCACATACCTGTTCTTCCACAGTCAGGCCGAAACTACAAGGGCTTTGGCTTGACAGTTGTGACTGTTGGGAATGAATAATTTTATTTGCCTGCTGTTATCCCGCTCAACAGAGTTATATTACTATTCAGATCAGATAGGATAAAAGGAAGCATCTCATAAGCGTTGTTTATAAATGTAAATCATTATTATCTTTAAAAAAAGTTATCCAAATACATTTAAATAGATATAAATAGGCATACTTACTTTCACATTCCTGCAAATCATTCATCAGGAAAGCCACAATCACGCCATTAAAGACATGATGGTATTTTTGCGGCCTCGTCATCGTCACCTGACAAATGAGAGCGATTACTGGCTCAATAGACACTGGGACAGTCAGATTGGCGCTTCATATCGATGCTGCTGCCGTCAATGTTGGTCTTCCTGAAGTGGACAGGAAATGGTCATCATGGATTATTTCTTTGTAGACAATGGTGTGGTGGTGCTGTAATACCTATCAGTACTTGCTGTTGGATTAATGCTGTTGCAACTGCCATCTTAAATATGTCATCAATATTTGTGTGTGTGTGTGTGTGTGTGTGTGTGTGTGTGTGTGCGTGTGTGTGTGTGTGTGTGTGTTTCGTATAATGATGATACAACTGGCTGTTCATGTGAGTGTAAGTCGACAAGATGCCAATGCTTGTAATATGCTTGTATAATATTACATCGAGAGATCATGATTTTTTACGAAGCATCAATAGTACGCTGACAAGATCTGGCAGGAATCCGCTAGCACTTCCCGCTAGAGACCCACCCGTGCCACTCCAGATACGTGACGGGCACTGAAGTGGCCTCTGCTGTAGCTGACGAATGCTGGCGGGTGCGCGTGGCCCACTGATCTAAAGGCAGTGTGCGTTGAGTACTTTCCTGTATGGGAGAAATCGAATAATAAATAAATACACTGCTTTCTTTAATGACAATATCCTTTGTTAGTGATCCAGAGTGATTGTTGCAGTAAAATGTAGCAGTGCACGTGGTCTACGCCTCACAAGGTAAAATTAAGATGAAATAGGACGTGGAAGAGGAGGAGGAGGAGGAGGAGGAGGAGAAGAAGAAGAAAGCGAAGATGATAATGAAGAAAAAAATTGTGAATGAGAAGTGTACATCACTTCACATATTAAGGAAAGGGGATCTTTCTGTATACAGAGAGGCCCTCATGGGCCCACGGCCAAAGGCGGCCACCGACAAATGTCGCTTCCAGCGTCGTATAGAACAGACGTATGGAATCATGTTTCCCATTTTTTATGAACTGTAAGATGAAGAAGAGACGTATAGGAGGAACTTAATAGATAAACGTACAATTTTTATTGGTAACCCAACTTCAATGTACTTGTACATTGTCTGAAAACACAAAAGACCATAGTTGTCCTCCCACACATTTACTTGAGTTTTCTAATTAATGGGCAATTTCAAGCTTTCGTACTGAAGCACCCTGGAAGATTTTCAGCAACTATGGCATTTTTTCACATCTCATTGACTTGAAGATTGTTGAGAATCTCTCTGTTTCTGTGTGAAACATATAATGATAAAAAAGAACCAGACAAATCGTTCGGGAAATACAAGGTTTTCCGATGAAACCATGGAAACACCATGATGTAGGGAACCCACTGTAGCTCAAAAACAGCTTCCGTTCATCTCTGAAGGGATAAATATAGTTCTGTTTGAAAGAGAATCTTATACCATTGTACTTGCGAAACACAGGAAGGTTCAGGGAACGATGATGGAGATGGATAGTATCTTTCACCCTTCTCCTTAAAGTAGACCACAAAGGCGCTATAGCATCGAGACCTGGGGACTGGGGTGACCAGGGAAGATGTGGCACTGCATCATCGAGCCCACATACCAGTGCTGGACGAAGCGAGATATGTCAATTGGGGTCTTGTGGACTTGCGAGACAGCATTACTACTGGGTAATAGACATTGTACTACTAGAGGCACTTGATCAGACAAAACTGTCACGTAATCCTAAGCAGTTATGTGAGCTTGCTGAGTAATTGCCAGGGTCCGTGAAGTACCACAACAAGACTGCCCAAATCATCACCGAACTCTCGCCATGTTTCACTCTTGGGACGAAAACTCAGCCAGAAGTTGAAAAAAAGTGCGAAGCAAGACTCATGAGACTAAATGACTTTCTTCGGTTCCTCCATAGTCCAGGTTTTAAGGATTCGTCACCATGTTTTCTTGCTACAGTCATTTGCATCGCTGATGATTCGTTTTGGCATTCCCGCTGCCTTCGTGTTGTTTTGCAACTGACAGTGTGTTTTGACGCGACATTTAGTTCAGCAATGACATTTGCAGTGGTTGTCTTCTTATTTTCCATCAGAATCCTCTTCAATGACTGTCACAGTCACTCAACACGCATTCTTTCACCCGTGGTTGCGACTTAGAGGATGATATACTTTTACGCTTTCCTAGCATGCGGTACAAATCTTGATACCCTGCCACATGAAACGCCAAACACTTTGGCTCCTTTGGCTACGGAAGCAATCACCATAACAGCACCAGCAATTCACCTGTGTTTCAGATCACTTGGCTGCGACTCACGTTAAGCTTAGATATTTTATGTATGTGACTCTGTCAAGCAGCATGCCACTACAACCGTATTTTACGTAATAGTATTTTCCCATATTTAGAGCAAGTTTCCTTTCACCATATCAGACAGAAATTCTGTATAAGTTATGCTGTATCTTCTTACAGTCACCCAACTACAACGCTTTCCACAAACACTACAGCGGGGTCAGATGTCGCATATTGCTCCTCACCCTATCCGTATGCACCGTATAAAGAAATTCATCTATATATGTTTCTTGGAAACGTAGTAGTGAATGGTCAACAGAGAGTATGAACCGATTTTTTTACGTGAAAATATTAACCAAATGATGCAGTCTGAAAGATACTCCTCAGTACTGAATGTACCATAAAGACCATTACCGCTGTGTAGGCATCTTAGGTCATTCTAAAGTATCTGTGAAAACATCCAATATTTTTCCTCTTGAACAATAACTTGAGGTTTATTTCAGCAAAAGACAGCCAGATTGTATGACGTTCGAAATACCACGTCTGATATCTCTTAGTTGCCGACACAAATGACGTTGTGAGTACATGACGTGAGTTGCACTCCGATAGCTCGCTCTGTAAGATGATTTCTCGTACAATGGAGAACTTTTTTTGATCATTTCTCTTGTGCATAAATAAATCTCTCTATACTGGGACATCGAATAAATGCGGTATTCAGTATGCTCCGAGGCAATCACTGCACTTATTTTTATTGCAAATTCTATTCTACGGGAAACATTTCTAGTGACTGCATGTGTAGCAAAAAAACAAAGGCAGCAGCGTTATTTCCTTCTTAGGAAATATCTTTCGATACTTACTGCGACATGAAAACTTTGTGCCACACGGAAGCTCGAATGTGGCACATTTCGTTCGAGAGCAATAATCTTACAGAATGTGCAACCGAGGCACAAACCTCGACATGTCCTCACAACGTCATTTGTGTCAGTAACTCAGGGATGACAGACGTTATGCTTCGAACGGGCTTTACCTTGTTGAGATATAAACTGAAATTACTGTTCAACGGGGAGGAAAGTAATGTTTTTCACAATGTCCTCTGTGTAACTGGGTAACTGGTCCAAGGTACCTACAGAGGTCTAACGACTTTTGGTGGGTCATTCAACATGGAGGAATTTCTTTCAGTTTGTATCAGCTTGTTAAAATTCTTGTGTGAAAAACTGCCACTCGCACAGTCCGCCACACATTCAGTAATGTGTTACGAATAAGCAAATAATTATTAACAAACAGATGAATTTCAACTCTGCCAAAGCTGGTCCCAAGCCCGGTTGAAAAAGGACGGGGATGAGTAACATCTCGTTAAGGAAACATTGGTTACCTGACCCAGGTGATAGTACCTTGTACCAGTTGAGAATATCGGCGAAGTCCCTCTACGGCAATTAAAGCGGAGATGCAGATCGTCGGAACGGTGGAACTGGCGTAACAGAACGGCTTGATAAAGAACATAAAGCATATTTGAAAGTCCAGACACGTCTGTTCACAGTGTGAGAGGCGGCTGAACATTGAGCTCCAGGAACTAACAGCCCCTGCTCATATTCAACCAGCATTAGCTGGAACCTAAGTATAAGCAGCATGGTACGTACAAGTAATATTGAAATTGCTCCAGTGGGTCCACACAGTCTCCCTGTGGCGACACCCTAACACTCGCATTCTGAGGAGCTTGGAGTGGTTCAACACAGAAAGTCAGAGTTCTCTGGTAAATTTCCATGAAACTGTCACACATATATTGGAATTTTTAAAATACAAACACTAATTCAGACTGGCATATTACAGAATTTTACTACAGAACTCAACAGACAGAAAATTCAAGAGACTAGATTCACCGATTCGGAAACAACAGACTACATCTAAAGTATCCTTAGAAGCAAAACAGACAAGAAAATATGCGAAGGAGCTGCAAAATTCGACATGGCCTTTATTGTGCATAAGGACATCCTTGACTCTGTTACAGATGTAAATCACATCAGCAACAGACTAATGACTAAGCGAAAGAAGCACACCAACAAAATATAAACAAATAATTATGTTCATGCACCTACTAACATTGGCAACAAAAAAGAACCTGAGAAGACAGAAAATTTTTGGGAAAAACTCGAAATTGAAATGTCCAAAACTCCGAAGGAGGACGCAAACCTTCTTCTCCGCGATTTCAGCGCACAAATTGGCAAAGAGAGGAATTATAATAAAAGCAGTCGGCAGTTACCCTGCACACAAATTTACGAACAAGAATAGCGTCAGGCTCATCGAACTGTGCATACAAAACAATACAAAAATCATGCCAACATCACCTCGAAATAAAAACATGGCGGTACCCGATCCCTTTTTCTACGTGAATTTCAAATTGACCATGCTGCGGTCTCCTATGATTTCCAAAAAGAAATACACGACGTTCACGTCCACAGAGGGGCAAATATAGATTCTGACCTCTATCTTATCAGAGTCAATATTAAATTCACACCCAAATTTGATTTGAAAAAATCGTAGAATAAAAAATTTCAGAAGTATGTTTAAAACAACTTACCAAAACGTGGAGAAATTTTCAAACGAAAATAATACAGAAAGCAAGAGAAATGATCCCATTAAAGGAAAAATCCAAGTACCCATGGTGAAATACAAATTGTGATAACGCAACAGAAGAGGGACAATGAGCCTTCTTAGACTACGTCAAATCAGAAACCACTCAAGAATTAATTTTTCGAAGTAAAAAAAAAGCTAAAATGTTTAGACAAACTTAAAAAAATATCTTAATGAAGAGCTGAACTCAATTTAAGAATACATTAGGAACCACAAAACCACGCGACTTTTACAGAATGTTTGAAAATCAAATCAACGAATACACTCCACGAAACCTCTGTTTCAGGAAACAAAATGGAAAATATGCACTAACTAACAAAGTAAATTGTCAAGAATTAGCCAAATATTTCTCACAACGTCTAAGCTGCTGACAACCAAGTGTGAGATTCCCCAGATTACAACCAGAACACTCGAATGAAATTTTACTACCACCAATTCAAGAAGAAATTTGTAGTCACATTAAAAAGCTCAAAAATAATAAGTCATAGGGAGAAGATGGAACTGTAGCTGAACTAGTGAAGAGACATGGTCCAAATTCCTTGAAAGAGATCACTCAAATCATCCAAGAAATTTCGCAGACGGAAAAAATCCCAGAGGGGTGTAAATGTGCACTAATTTATCCATTGTACAAAAAGGGAGATCAGATGTAAACAACTAGAGAGACATTTCCCTTTTGCCGGTCACTTACAAAATTTAAACATGTGTCTCCTAAAGAGAGCACAAGAACAGGAAGAACATTCAATGTCAGACTACCAAGCAGGATTTAGACCTAACAGATCTTACCCAGAACAGATCTTTAACCTTCAAACAATTTTAAAAATTAAATCAATCTGGTCCAAGCGAAACGTCTGTACATTTATTGATTTATAGATAGACAATCTCTATGCAATATTCAGAAAAAACGTGGACTAGACACCAAAACTCGAAAACTGTTCGAACAAACGCTCTCAGATACCAAATCAAAAATTAAATTCATAGATGGAATTTTCGGAAACATACTTCGTTAGAACAGGTGCAAGACATGGAGATGGAATCTCGCCACTAGTATTCAACATAGCTGAGAGAACAAAACTTTTGGAAGCTAACCGAACTAGGAAGATATCAAAGAAAATTGTAAAGTAACAAATGAATGGGAAATGGAACTGAGAGAGCAAAACTTTTGGAAGCCCACCAAACTAGGAAGATATCAAAGAAAATTGAACATCTCATACTTAGCTTTTGTGGAGCACATGGCGATTCTAACCGACACTGAAGAAACAGCAGTAAAACAAATCGTAACCATCAAAGAACGTGCAGAGATCGTTGGTCTCCAAATCTCCTTTGAGAAGACTGATTTCATGTGTTCCAAGTTAGATTTTCTAAACTTAAAACAAATTATGGTGAAATCAAGAGAGTCAAACACCTTAAGTATCTCGATGAACTTATTGAACCACCAGTACTTGCAAAATAACACAGAAACAGATTGCATAAAATCAACAAAGCGTTTCGACTTGTTTCAAATTTGTACAACAAAGAACGTCTGTCAAGAGGCACTAAAATCAGACACTATAACACAGTAATCAAACCGACAGTCACACATGCAAGTGAAACACTCATTGAATAGAAAATTAGATTTATAAGAAATTAAGAAAGTAGAGAGAAAGATTATTAGAAAAATTCTGGTACGACGATACACACAAGATGGGTAGAGACTACAAACCGTCGAGACAAAAGAAAAAGTACGAAACATCGGAACTGGCATCAGAATGGGACGAATGAAGTTCTATGGACATCCAGACACATTACCGGGAAACAGACTAACTGAACGTTTAGTGGACTATGTGATCTCCCTTAAAGCATCAATACTTTGGGTAACATAAATATTTGACAAAAGCAAAAATTGATGTAACAACACATCCGACAAGGATACATTCAGAAGCAAAATTTGTAAGTAGAAGTTTATGACAGAGATGGAACAAAAACCATACTGACCAAAGTGGACCAAACAAAGAAGGAAGGCCTTTGGGGAGAAAATGAAGAAATATTGGGAAAATGAGACCCCTAAAAAAGAGTAAAAATCACCTGCTTACCGTTCTCCAACGGGAACGTTCGTTACTAATAATAATTCTAATATTAATAATACATGAATTTATTGTATACTTTTTATACGGATATGGTGAGAAGCAATATGTGACTGTTGCTGATGACACATTAGTATCCAGGAAAGAACGTTGCTGGCTGACTGTGGGAACATATGTAGTACGATCCTACAGCCACTATGAATCAAGACACAAAGGAATTAAAGATATTAACTGCCAGTGGGTATTGGTTTAAATCAACAGAAAAAGTGTAAAATTTGTTCCAGACCTGGATTCGAACCTAGGTCTCCTGCATAATAACGAGATACGTCGATGACCATGCCATCGAGGCAAAGTGGTCATCGTAACTATTCTAGCAGGCCACCTATCAGGCCCAAATTTTCCGCTTATTCACACAGTACAGATGTAGTGCTTGGACACGTCCAAAAGAACAGCACCACATATACAGGATGATCATTAATGAAACTGACAAATTGCAGGGACGTATTCTTGACTGGAAATGTAGGAAAAAAAGTCCTGTGAAAATCTGTCCGGAAATTCTTTGTTGCCAAATAGATGGCGCTGATTTATGGAAGTATCTCTGACCATGTGCCATGTGTGGTTTGTGTGATGCAGGCTGTGTGACTACCTACTGTAAGCAGCTTAATGGTCCGATATTCATGTCAGCAACAACCCGAGATGGTGTTTGTGTGTGGTCATGCAGATAGAAACGGTCGAGAGGTAGCAGAGCTATTACAAAACAAGTTCCCTCAAAGATACCAACCACATCACACCACATTTCCCCTCAGGGGGGTCTTAACTCTTTTGTAACAACACCCCCCCCCCCCCCCCCCGCCCATTGTCACTCCTGGATACATTTTAAGAATCATGCTGACTACGATAGGGTGTCAAATGCAGTTTGCACATATGTTTTGTACTCTGTATACAGCAAACTTGTGCCTCTTGGATCAACTTTATAGGCTTTGGTTACCCAGGTAAGGGAATTTCTGGATTGTATCATTCATAGTGTATATTGTTTTCTCAATGACGGAGTCTCTCAGAACATATTGCATGAATTTTTTTCGCATCCCTCCACCCATTTTTCGTAATCTTGGGCGACTTCGAAGCCCATACACGTTTGTGGGGTGGAACCATGACCATTGGCCACAGTACAGACGTTAAAAACTTACTAGTGGATCTCGACGTCTGAATCTTGAATACTGGACTGGCCATACATTTCAGTGTGGCACATGGAACTTACTCGGCCATTGACCTTTCTGTTAGCTTGGTCTTCTACCATCCTTCCACTGAAGTGTAGATGATTACCTGTGTGGTAGCGAATACTTCCGCAAAATTCCTGTCCTTCCATCAGAGTCACTGCCCTGGGCGCCGACCTAGCTGAGCTCTCCACAATACAAACTGGAATTTCACATCCGTTGTCGTTCTGAGCTCCCCACTACAAGGAGGCATTCATGAGGCTCTCAAGAATATAGTAGCAGCCATTCTATCTACAGCAGGCTTAGAGATTCCGTATTCTTTGGCATCCCCCCCCCCCCCCCCCATTGGAAGGTAGTAGCTTGGTGGACACTGGGAATCATTGAGTTCATCAGAGATCGTATGCAGGCTCTCCAACGTCATAAGCAGCAGCAGAGAATCTCAGCACGTCATTGCCTTGAAATGGCTGTGTCGGAGTCCACCACTTCACAAAACGAAGAAAGATTGCTGGGAAATATGCTTTTCAGTGACTGGACCAAGTACATCTCCTTTGTAGGTTTGATCAAAGATCAGAGGCCTCTGTGGATACTAGTAGTTTGCTGGCGTGCTTGGTTTGTCCTTGAACTGTGTTGTTTTCACTGACTCAGATGTAAAAGCCAAACATTTTGCTCTGCATTATGTTTGAGCCTCTGCATCTGTCAAGCAGCCCTTCATGTCTTTTAACAGTGGAGAGCGATTGCAGTTATTTCTTACTACACGCTACATGAAGCCATATAATGGTCCATTCAGTGAGTGGGAATTCTTAAGTGCCTTAGCTCTTTGCCCTGATATAGCCCCAGGGCTAGACTGCATCCACAGCCAAATGCTCAAACACCTACCAGTGGTTTCTCAGCTTCATCTCCTTACCAAATTCAACAGTATTTGAAGTGAGGGTGAGCTCCCATCTTAATGGCGGGAGAGCATTATCGTCACATTAATGAAACCTGGTAAGCATCGACTAGAGAGTGACAACTACCACCTGACTAGTCTCACCAGTGTTATCTGTAAGATGCTCGAACACATGGTGAGTTGCGGTTGTTTCGGCTCCTTAAGTCTCAGAATCTTTTGGCTTCGACCTATGGCGATTCTCGCGGTAGCCGTTCCATTGCTGACAATTTCGTTAGCCTCTAGTATGCCATCAGCACCTTATGGCTGTTTTCTTCGATCTACATAAGTCTTATGACACAAGACACTCTCTGCTTCATATGAATGAAGTCTCTGGGAGCCCCCTCCGATTTTTTGTTCAGAACTTCTTATCGCAGATGCAATTTCTGTTTTCGAGTCGGTGCTTCCCAAATGTACCTCCCATATTCAAGAGAATGGGGTCCAGCAGGAATCGGTATTGTCTTTGTTTTTAATGGCCGTCAGTGGTGTAGCAGCAGCTGTGGGGACTTCAGTATTACCCTCCTTATATGCCGACCACCATTTTCATTTATATTTCTCCTCTAGCGCGAATGTTGCTAAATGCAGACTTCTGGAGGCCATTCAAAAGGCAGAGTCATTGATTCCTTACACACAGCTTTCATCTTTCCACCATCAGGACTCGCTTCATGCACTTCTGTCGCCATCATACTTTTCATCCACAACCTGAACTTTACCTCGACGACAAATTACGCAATGTGTTGGAGATTCATCGCTTTTTGGGTCTGTTATTTGATGCCCTGTTATCATGGTATCCCTACCCTCGCCAACTAAAGGAAACATGGTGGCTGCACCTTGTTGCACTTGGCCACCTAAGTAACACTACAGATTGCACTATCCTTCTTCAGTTTTATAAAGCTCTGATCCTGTCCCATCCTGATTATGGGAGTCCAGTATATGGTTTGGAATTGCCCCTAGCATTGCAGTCACTGGCCCTGATACACCAGAGTGGGCTCTGACTTGCACCAGGAACCTTTCAGAATAGACTTGCGAAAAGACTACTCATAGAGGGACTGCTCTACTCAGTTATGCTATACGTGTTCTCAGATCCTCTAGGCATCCAAACAACCATTTTCCTCGTAGGGAGGTCCAACTCCCACAACAGAAATCTAGAATTAGGGTCACAGTTGCAGTTCGACTATAGTGCGTCTTCTCTCATCCCCACCTTCCCCCATTGTCACCTACGGACAGGTGAATGTTCCCATGGTGTACATTGCGACTTTGGATCTGTCTCAATTTATCCTGTGGACCAATAGATTAAGTTGAAACCATCGTGTTCCTAATTGTCTTGGACGCATTTCCAGGTTCAGGAAAGGTATACATTGATGGCTCACACGTGCAAGGTGCAGTGAACTACGCAGTGAACTACACTCCTTGCTGAATGGATGCAGTGTCGACAATGCTGAATTGGTGGCCATCAGACAAGCTCTTAGGTACTTCTGCCAGGGAGTTACTTCTAATCTGCAATGATTCCCTGAGCAGTCTTCAAGCTATACAACATTGGTAATTTCGTCACTATCCAAGATCACCTTTCTGACTTCCATAAAGCTGGATGGCTAGTCGTCTTTATTTGTACTCCTAGTCATGTTGGGATCTCAGAGAATGAACATGTCGATCACTTGGCAAAGTTGGCTACCAGGCTGCAGATTTCTCAAATGAGGGTTTGTGAACAGTACCTTTGGGCGACTCCATGCCATCAATTGTTGGATGCCTGGAAATCGAAACGGTTTACCCTAGACTCCCTGAAAAAACTGAGAGGAAATAAAGGACAGCACGACCATGTGGCAGTCTTTCCTTCGTGCTTCTCACACGGAATCAACTGTCCTTTGTAGGCTACACCTTGGCCACACTTGTCTGACAAACAAGCACATTCTCTGACGTGAGAATCCACATTACTGCCCAGGTGGGACCCGTCTGCCAATGGCCCAAATCCTGCTAGACTGCCCAAAATTGGATGCTTTCCAGTTGTGGTCATAAACGTCCTGAAATGCTGCCTCTGGTGCTAGCATACGACGCCAAAGCGAATGAAATGGATTTAACTTCATCTGCAAAGATAGTTTCTACTTCTCTCAGTGAAGTGGGGGCATTTTGGCTTTATTGACTGCCTGAGGGGTTAGATGGCACCCCTCACCTACTCTGACCCAGTGTCCTATGGAGGCCCTTGCTCAGTGATATAACCTGGCCCTACCCTTTCCGACTTTTATTCTCATTGATCCCTTTAACTCTTACAACCACCCAACACAATATTTCAAGCCTTTTTTGGGCGTTTGGGTGACCATGAGATTATTCAGATAGAAGAATGTGTAGTTAGGTGTCGGAGTGTCTGTATACCAGATCTGGAGCCCGGTTTCTACTGCATATTGAGACGAACCCTAGTACAAACTCCAGGCAAGTGGCCCATCAATGTGGTGTAAGCCAAGTACGCTTATGTGAATCCTACAATACAACTGCTATTCTCCTTATCACCTGCAGAGCATAGGGATCATCAACATTGGATTTCTCTTGCAGGAAAGATTTTGTCGATCGTTTTTGCATCAGTCCAGCATCAGTGTGTAGGCAGGGATTCTTGGTGACCACATACTTGGACCAGTTATTATTCCAAAACGCCTTGACGGACGATTGCACCTGGACTTCCCGCAGGATACTGTGCCTGGGCTGCTTGAGGATGTGTCTTTGGCAACACTACAGTTTTTATGGTTTCTACAAGACAGAACAGCACTCCACTTCCACATTACAGTTCTCCAATACCTCAACATCTACCCTGGACATTGGATTGGAATGTGGAGGCCCTATAATGTGGCCTGGGAGATCACCACACGTAAATTCCTAGGATCTTTACTTCTGGGGGGGGGGGGGGGGGGAGGCATATGAAAAGTTTTATGTATGCTGAACCAGTTTCTTAAGTGCAGACCTTCAAAAGCTCATTTACGATGTCTGTGATGCTATACAGAGAGAGAGACCAGAATGTGAGGATGGGTACTGCAGTCCATGATGTGATGTACGAACGCGTTCATTGCGTCCAACGGAAGCCGCTCTGAAGTTCTGTTTTGACGTGGAGACGTTGTAGCTCTGTGCTGCGCTCTGAGACGATCTCTCGTCCGATTTATGTGATATGACCTTTTTTCCTCCATTTCCTGCCAGGAATCCATTCCTGATGTCTTTCGGTGTTTATTTGAGATGAGGACAGTCTACGACACTTTAAGTGGAGATGGACTTGATTCGCGGACTGTTATGGAAGTCGTCAAAATGCCGCGAGTATTGAGGGTAATAGGCAAGAGGCGCTACATCAGTATCATTTCGATAAATTGAGAATTTGGATCCGGCGGGAGACACGCAGGGATAGTCCGTGCACCTGAGATGGCCACTGTGACCGGACGGCGTTGGTGTCAGCTTGTCTGCCTAGTAAACGGGCGACCTGGGTTCTAATCCCGATAAAGTACAAATATTCAACTTTTCCCACTAATTTCAATCAGTAAACTCTGACAGTTAATGTCTTTAATCCCTTTGTGTCCAGGTACAGGATAATTTATGTAGATATGTTGAATGGCGGCATGCTCCGAACATAGAAAAACACAGGCTAGTGGAAGAACAGTATTAGTGATGAGCTGCTTGACAGAGTTACACAGATAAAATATGTAGGCTTAACGTGCCAAAGCTATATGAAACGAGGCGTAAAGATAAGGTTGACTGTAGAGCGAGCTAATTGCCGACTTCAGTTCATTGGAAAAAATGTGGGCACGTGTAATTCACCTGCAAAGGAGACCTAGTGCACGACACTTGTCTGACTCTCTCCTGAATACTTCTCAACCGTGTGCTATCCGCACAAGGATGCATTAAAGGAAGACGCATTAAAGGAAGACATCCAAGAAATTAAGAGACGTGCTGCTAGATTTGTCACCGATGTGTTCGATCAACATGCAGAGGATACGGAAATGCTCCATGGAGTCGTATAGGATCCCAGGAGAGGAAGTGAAGTTTTTTCCAAGAATAGTTACTGAGTTTAGAGCAGCGACAGGTGGGACAGAGTGCCTACTGACCTTACTACCATAAACATGCATCTCGCCAAATAATCACGAATAACAGACAAGGGAAATATTGGCTTCTATGCAAGTACGTAGATAGTCGTTTTTCCCTCGCTACATTCGAATGTTAAACGAGAAAGGGAATTACCACAAGTGATACAAGGCTCTCGCGCACTGTATGATGGCTTGTGGAGAATGTATGCAGAGCAACAAGTGAAAACATCAGTATTTAATCTTCACACCAGGTTTGTAATGAATTCACCTCGCTGTGACATAAGCGATTTTCAATAACAACTGCTGGCCTGATTAGGAAGAGAATACTCGTGTGACGGTACGTTATTCTTAGGAAATACGTTAACCGCTTAGGCAGGGATATGTCTGTAATATCGTTCTTTACCTGCGGTGAAGCGAACAACTATCGGAAATGGAGCCTCAGCAAACGAGTGTAGGTGGAAGCCAGGGGTCTGCGAGTGAGGTCTGGCTCGCCAGATGGCGCATCCAGGCTTTCTCCATTGCATCCCCACCCCCTTCATTAGGAACATCGCCGACGAAGAATTTGAGTGTAATTGAGCTTCCATAATGCGGATAGAACGCTAGATTACCGTTCATCCAGATTCCGCTCAACGCTGCGATCTGCCAGCAGTTCTGATCTTCAGGCTTTAAGGGCTGGAGAGAGTAATACATCCGGGGGAAATAACTCAGTTGCAAGAGGTGCGTGAGGAGGTTATGGAATGGCTGTATAAAATCTTCGTGTCTACTTTATCTCCTATTTACAGATATCCCAATAAAACCTTAAACAAAAAAATTCTTCGCACTTACGCTGAAGGTGTTTTATGTCACGAAGGAATGAAATTGAAATGATTTGCTTCGGTCATGTTCCACACACATTCCAACTTACTCCTCTACGACCATATCTGGAATGAAAGATTGCTGATTATATGAACATGTTGTAGACTGTCTTGCTGCCGACAACACAAGGCCAGCAGTGGAGATAGAAAAATGTTGGGGCGATTCACAGAAACTGTAAACACAAATATCACCAGTTCATGTGCTCAGATAATCATAATTAAATGTTTGTTGATACTTCACAATGTAACAGTAAAAGGAATAACTGCTCTTTAGGAAACAGCATTGACAGAGGAAGCAATAATATAACTGAAGCTTGACGAAAAAAGAAGGCTGACTGCTCCCATAGCCAAGACACGATGACATTTGAGTGCAGTAATGTTTTCAATATTTGAACTACATTCTTGCTCTGCAACTAACTGCACCAAAATAGATCATATTAGTAATACTGAAAGAGAGCTTAAATTCTTAGGATAGTCATATGGTTTAATTATGACCTCGAGAATTCCAGCTGAGACCACGATTTCGGCAGTAAGCTCCGGTGACAGTTTACCTACGAGCATGCTATGTTATCCCCTCAGAATTTCAGTCGCAGTATCACCTTATCGGATAAACGTCGCGTCTTCGTCTTTTACGGCGCTAGTGAACACACATGTTTCCATGTCTTGCCAGTACATGTCCATGGTGATTACAGGCGCTACAGACTCTATCTGGACTGGCCGGACGCATCTACCAATTTCTCATGTTTTATTCATAACTGCTCAAGGTCCAACGACCTTACTGGCCGAGGTATGGTTTCGTAAAAACGAAGACAAGCAGCAGGAACTCCCACCTTTGGGAGCGGACATTATCTTTCGAAACGTAAGGGCAGGATGGCTTGCAATGAAGAGCAAGAAAACTGGCGGTAAATATCGTCGACGTACCGCTGTGCTGTGAGAATGCCGTGGATGACAACCTAAGGGGTTCTGCAACGAAGTGAAATGGCATCCTAGACTATCACTACTGTTTGTCGGACCGTATGGGGGCGACAGACGGGTTAGCAACCTGCTGCTGCCCAGGACATCTCTAGACACTACTTTGCTGATCATCAGGGCATAATTTTAAGCGGAACTCATCACTGAAGGCAGTTCTACACCGGTAAACGACGTTCCAAGATGAAGATGTGTTTGGAGACGCCCTGGAAAATAGTGGCATACCAATCTGGCTGCCGCCCGCCATATCACCTGACAAATACGACTGGCGTTGTAGGGTGCCATTTCATTTCGTTGGAGGACCACTTTGGTTGCCTTCCGACGGAGCATATTGCTATTTAGACGATATTCTACGTCCTGTTTTGTTGCCCTTCACTGTCTAAACATTCATGGTGGTGTCTGTTTTTTCTATATCGTGTCTCCTTACCACGCTCTGAGCGTGCTTTTTAGGGAATTAACTAGTTTGAACCTGGGATCTGTTGCTGGTAAGGAGACGCCAGACCACACACGACATGTAGAATTCAGAAGAGTTCAGTGAGACTAGCGATGATATAACCAAATACTAAATGATCTCAGCGTCAGCTCCACTGCACTCCCTGTAAACGAATCTTAATACTAACAAGTTTAGTGGAAAGGGTTCAAGGCTTTCCTACTTTTAGTTAGCTGTTAAAATAACGTCGAAAAAAGCAGTTAAATTTAACATTGGAAATTTTATTCTACTCACAAAACATCGTTTATAAATTGCACTATTGATAAAAGGAAATGTTTTAATACAGTATGGTAAAAACCAACTGCGTTCAACAAAAATGTGAACGAATATTCCCTGAATGGGTTTCCAAGTTCTACAATGGATCGAAGGATGACCCATGCCATATCACATCTATAATCTAGGTTTAATTTAAGTTTCACAAAAGAAAAAACTATCAAAATGGTCTACAGTGACCCTCAATTATCTTTAATTACTTATTTAACTTATCGTAAATTACAGTGGCTGATGTGGCTTCTCAATAACTATATAAAAGAAAAATCATCGCGTTTGAGATCTGTTCTTCAAGTGGCAAATGTGAACACCATGAGTTTTAATTAACGATCGACACTAGTATTACGCAAAAAAGGGGTGTAACAGATGAGTCTTCTGCAGTTCTGAGTGAAGCCTTATGCGCTCAAAAATGCGGCATCGCGTGCGTTCAATACCTTGTCGGTGTTTCGGCAGCGTCAGGGCGACAGCGGCCGGCGCACCAGCCATCCAGCTCGCCGTCTCGGAACTAACCCTCCTCTAACTTCTCCTTACTACAATTTACCGAAGTTAGTTTAAAAAAACTATCTGGCTATGTTTTCATCTGACCAATCAGGGTCTCAATGTTAACCTTTAGCTCCGCCTACAAAAATTCTGTCTATCCAATGAGAAACGTTATACTTTTCGTATTGGGGCTATGTGTTTAAAGTTTGCAACGTAACAGAGACGCTAAAAACTCTCACGCTAAAACCAGCAGCTGGTGTGGTCCTTTTAGCGTTATCGTAAGATCTATACTGTTCTTCTGGAGGGCTCTATCTTTTAACATGGGCTGGGGGGTGGTCCTTGACATACCTGAGACGCGAAAAAGTCTCACGCAAAAACTTGCTGGTGGTAGTGGCCCTTTTTGTGTTATCGTAAGATCTATACTGTTTTTCTGGAGGGCTCTAGCTTTTAACATGGACTCGGGGGTGGTCCTTGACGTACCTGAGACGCGAAAAAGTCTCACGCTAACGTGCGGGTGGTAGTCGTACAGGTAGGCTGGCGGCGTGGATGTCCAGACCGTCCCTTATCGTAGGGCCTCCTATTTTGACCCGGTTCTGCTCTCGGCTTCTGTTCTCGTTTCTCCCCTCGGAACTGCGTCGGTCTCATGGTGGGAAGGTACGACATGTATTTTGGCATTCTTGTGTTAGTCTGTGGTATTTCATTTGCTCACTCGTTACTCGTATTACTTTGGTTAATTTTATGTCACGATTTATTCGGAGCTATGTGACATACTACTAGATTTGCTTATTATGTCAGGGTTTTCATGGAAGGTGTTGGATTTGCCTGACACCTTACAACTGCGAGCCATCCTGGTCATGCATTTTTGCAACATAATGCCCGTCTGCAAACGGTGAGAGATTCTACAGCTTGTCTCCGTTCTTGAACCCTACATTGGCGATCAAAGTCGCCATATAACTCCTCAGTTGACAACTTTAGGAATATTGTGGGCACGACCCTCGAACCAGCTCCAGATTTTGACGATTTACCTTCCCAATTGGACAGAATTGGCACAATATTCCTTATACGGATATTCAACATATCTATCAATCAATATCACGCCAAATACCTTCATGCTTCAGCGTACAGATGAGCCAATGCGTTACTGACTAGCTCAATTTGTGAAACTCGATATCTTGAATACTGTCCAGCGTAACAGATTTAATAGATACACATATATTACTCACAATCATTAATTAAAATACAGTCACATCGCTAAAGTGTGTAACTAACAGTAGACCATAAAATATAATGGAATATTTGGAAACAAAATTAATACTGTCAGAATAAAATGTATAAAAGAGGTATGTAGTCAACACACGAAAAACCAAAATCGGTACCTAAGGAACACAGTGACTTGAATAACTATTACGATATTTTAAGTAACTTATTGTTGTGGGCAGCGTAACACAACGTAGGAACTCGAGATGGGGCTGCGCCCACTGGCCATCGGCAGGAAGGGGAATGGGGCTCGTCCCCCAAAAATGGTTCAAATGGCTCTGAGCACTATGGGACGTAACATCTGTGATCATCAGTCACCTAGAACTTAGAACTACTTAAACCTAATTAACCTAAGGACATCACACACATCCATGCCCGAGGCAGGATTCTAACCTGCGACCGTAGCAGTCCCGCGGTTCCGGAGGCTCGTCCCCCCAAAGTACTGCCACAGGAACATGAAACTAAGCGTATAGTACTTTATCCATCCTAAGTAACTGTAGTAGTATATATCGAAATAATCGGCAAACAGCTGCACAAACGAAATTTAATATCTTAACTAGTTTCATTATACCATTTTTGAGATACTTGTATGCATCTTTATCGACAATCGCAAATGATGCGATAGGTATAACCTTCTGAAAAAGGAAACCAGTTAAGAAATTAAATTTATTTTGCGCAAGTGGCTGCATATTATTTCAATATATTGTATTGTTCTACAATAACCCCACAACAAGCTACAGCAGTCCACTAACCCCATGGCCGCCCAAGACCGAACTCAGGGTTATTACGCGGTTCGGCCTCCATTGGAACCCCATGAGAACGTCTCACACCAGACGAGGGTAGCCCCAACGTTTGCGTGGTCCAGTAATTATGGTGTACACGTATGTGGAGAAAGTGTTTGAGCAGTAAACGCTGACTTGGTGTAACAGGGGCAGAATAAGAGGAACCAGCCCGAATTCGCTGAGGCAGACGGAAAACCGCCTGAGAAACCATCCACAGACCAGCCGGTATACTGGATATCGACACTAACACGCCGAGCAGATTCGTGCTGGGGACCCATACGTCTTTCCGACGGGAAAGGAGTGCGTTAGACCATACGGCTAGCCTGGCGGGCTAGTTCGGTATGAACAAAACAGGGAGGTTATGAGCTAGCGCCGACTATATTGTCCTCTGAACGACCTATTGACCATTGAGACTTTAAAATAAATAGTTCCTATTACACTTTTTTTGTATATTGAGCAAGCAGTAAAGATAACAAAAGAAAAATTCGGAAAAGGCATTAAAATCCATGGGGAAGAAATAAAAATTTTGAGGTTCGCCAATGACATTGTAATTCTGTCAGAGACAGCAAAGGACTTCGAAGAGCAGTTGAACGGAATGGACAGTGTCTTGAAAGGAGGATATAAAAAGAACATCAACAAAAGCTAATCGAGGATAATGGAATGTAGTCTAATTAAGTCAGGTGATGTTGAGGGAATTAGATTAGGAAATGAGACGCTTAAAGTAGTTTTGCTATTTGGGGAGCAATATAACTGATGATGCTGGAAATAGAGAGGATATAAAGTGTCAGGAAGTAGTTTTTGAAAGTATCTGTATGGAGTGTAGCCATGTATGGAAGTGAAACTCGGACAATAAATAGTTTGGACAAAAAGAGAATAGAAGCTTTCGAAATGTGGTGCTACAGAAGAATGCGGAAGATTAGGTGGGTAGATCACATAATTAATTGGAATTGAATAGAATTGGGGAGAATTGAATAGAACTGGGGAGAAGAGGAGTTTGTGGCACAACTTGACAAGAAGAAGGGACCGGTTGGTGGGACATGTTCTGAGGCATCAAGGGATCTCAGATTTAGCATTGGAGCGCAGCAGGGGGGGGGGGGGGGAGCAAAAATCGTAGAGGGAGACCAAGAGATGAATACACTAAGCAGATTCAGAAGGATATAGGTTGCAGTAAGTACTGGGAGATGGAGAAGCTTGCACAGGATAGAGAAGCATGGAGAGCTGCATCAAACCAGTCTCAGGACTGAAGAGCACAACAACATTTTATTTCTGTTCACATAACATATTGTTTTATTTATTATGTCATGGTAAAATACTTTTTATTCTGATGGTAACTATCCTTTTTGTTGATGCTTGTTGTAGACTATGTTATGTTTTAGTGATAGACACAGGTTTTATCCATGAGAATCCATTTTAATTTCTGACTCTGAGTATCTTATTTCAAAAAATTGAGTCTCTTATTATGGACACTTATGCTAACGCGCCAGTAGCGTTCTGTGCCGACTGGAGCATGGGTTTACACAACTGTAGGACACCGTTCGGCAATCGGTAGTACTTGTTCATGTTCCTACATGTACAAAGTATTTGCCACTGATATTTGCATCAGTATTGTGTCATGCAAGCGCAATATAATAGGTGGCCATCTATCCAAAGTATCCACCCTGCGTATAAGCCACTGCTCCGTTGCTGGGGAACAAGAAGACGCTAGTCCGCAAGAGGGCATGTGTTAAGCGGTGGGAGTGGACACTGTAACATGCATCACAAGCAGAAGGAAGGGACTTGCTAGCAACAGTGCGGAAATTAGGGGTCTGATTTTACCTACGAAGTGTGAGTGCTCTGTTGGGCCGACAATAGTTCGAAGGTTTAGCCTAGCCTTTGGAGCGTCATTGGTGCCATCACGCCACTTGGAAATTAACTGTCAGGTATTCGACTGTGGGAAGAAGAAAGCGTACCTTCGTTTCTATATTGTGAACATTAGGGTGATCCTTTTTCTATAATGGACAGTAATTTTTTCCTAATTCATCTGTGATGGACTGATTCCTTGTTCTTTTTCGATCTAGCTGGTGTATATGGTTATTCCTCCGATATTCTGTTGTATTTTTCTACCAGGCAGTGATTAACCATTTTTCTGTACTATCATTGGCGATTTGTAGCGAATGTGGATTCTGATTCAAATTTCTATTCTATTTACCACATTACAAGATAGTATGTCGTGGTTGAGTGTGTACACAAGCCTGTGTCTTTTTTCTGAGCTATTTGACTGGCATATTACTTATTCAGTTCTTGCCATCCTTGTTACATTAATTGGTGTTTTGTATTTCATTAAAACAGTGTTTAGTTCTGCTTATGTGTGTTTTTAAAAAGTCAGATTAGCCACTGCTTAACATCTTATTTATTGAATTCAAGAGTGAACTCAGAAAAGTGCTTCACTCTAAGCTTCAGTTCGTGTTGAGGCTCTCACCACACCATTTTTGATAATGTAAATTCTTTGTACACCTGTGTGAAAGGTATATATGTCTGTAAGACAGCTGGATATTCCAGTAAACCTATATCACTTGATATTACCTACTGCTTGCCGAACTAGCCATCTGTGTAGTAATTATATTTCCGTTTGCTTGCACTTTCTCCCAGCCAGGCTTTGCTAAATATTTCTGTGTATTTGATTAGCTTCTGCCATTTTTCGTTTACCTGTAACTTCTGACATCAATAGTTCACCTTCCTTTGTTTAGAGACTCGTTGTGTAGCACTATGCATAATTATACATTTAGGAGATACCTTTACGTCAGTTTCACACTAAAAATAAAAAAAATACATGATCTAACCTTCTTCTCCCACTGTTGGACACAGACTGTCCATTTCCCACTATTTCCCGGGGCCGGGTTGTGGTGGGTAGCTGGTGACATCATAGGACTGGAGGAGAGTTACGACAGTTAGGTCAGTGGTTGTACCTCAATTACCCAGTTTACCTACAAAATCTGAATTTCCCAGCATTAGCTCAGTGTGATATTGCCACATCTATGGCCGCCATCTTGGATTCCCCGGCATCAGCACATTCGGCAGCAACTCCAGAATCTGCCTAGCCCCACTACTCAACTCATTGGTAATACATGCACTGTGCGTGTGTGCTACTATCATGTGGAAAGATTTATGTCGATGATAGGTCGATGGTCATAACATCCTGGCTGATCAATTACTAATGTAAGTGCCCCCTGGCCAAAGCCAAATACAAGTGAAGTACAAGCTCTAGTCGGCAGAGAACGCTACTGGCATGGTAGCATAAGTGTCCATACTAAGAGACTCAATTTTTGTCGCTCTACAGAGGATGCTCCCTTCACCTAAAAGTCGAAACAAATCTCTCTCCTCCACTTGGCACGTGGCAGGAGAAGACAGTCTGAAACAATAACTGAACCCCCCCCCCCCTCAAATTGTTATATGCATATAAATTACGTAGTGTTAAAAAACGAGAACTGCAATAATGTTATATAACTGGACCACACATACCTGCTGTTCATAATAACAAGAAACTAAAACGACTGCGCAAAGCATAACAACGGCGGAACTATAAAGAGGCGCTGAGTGCAGTGCTGAAGGCGGTTGCAACGTGAGACTGCATGCAGAGTCCTGTTATGGTATCACAACAATGATGTGGTCCATTCTGCAGGATCCATACACAAATATGCACTCTGCTTCACGTGTATAGATAGATGAGAGCAAACGGAAGTTGTCACCAATCTAGGGCAATAACATATTTTTGCAACACTTGTGTGTGTGTGTGTGTGTGTGTGTGTGTGTGTGTGTGAGGTGTGCAGACACCGGTCCTCCCAGATTGTAAATAACAAAAAATGGTTCAAATGGCTTTGAGCACTATAGGACTTAACATCTATGGTCATCAGTACCGTAGAACCTAGACCTACTTCAACCTAACTAACCTAAGGACAGCACACAACACCCAGTCATCACGAGGCAGAGGTTGTAAATAACAGACTATCTATCTGTCGATCGTTTAAAAGACAAAGTCGTTCTTGCATGAGATACAGCTTTCTAATCTTCCTGCTGTCAGAACTTTCAACAACAGCCCCCAACAATATGGCGATTTCTAGATCATTGTATCATTAATGCCAGAAGCTTTCTCAACACCTACAGTCGAGAAAGAGAGAGATAGAGAAGTAATACCTGTCTAAGCAGAACATTTTCTTTGTAAGCAACTTCCTGTCTGGAATATCTCATAAAATCTTAAACATTCTCGCTTCGAAGACATTCCTAGAGGCTCAGGGAAATTCTTTCTGTAAACCAACACGTTCCAGCTTTGTGAACAATAGCAAAATACTTGTCTGCTGACCTTCCTGCCCAGTATTTGTAGTGTCTGCAGAAAGACTTGTTTTCGCATTAGTAAAGTATTGCGAAAATAATGTGTAATAGAGTAGGCTATATTTCCACTAAATGTTGTCTCACCCATTAAAGATCAGTTATTATCTGTTATGTCCTGCAGTGAAGAACACATGATTACCAATCCAAATCTCAAACCATATCCGTGGTCTCATTGTATAGTCGCCTCCCACCATGCTGGCACCATCAGGCAGCAGCCCTTACTTGTTCCCCAAAGTAATACCTGGCAGGGGGAGAGCTCCGTATTCCATGATTGTAAAGTCACGATTACCGGATAGAGAGAGAAATCCACCACTACCCCAGCAATAGTGCCCAACTAAGAGCAAAGATCGGGTAGAAGTAATTGTGTCTAAACACTGCTTCTCAGAGGGCTTCTTCCAGTAAGCTGCCAACCTGCGGACCGTTGGCAAACACTCATGGGAACGCCACAGTTGCGTGCCACCATAGACAGCACACTGCCACCAAAACTGCATCACCAGTGTTGTAGCAAGCTCCTTGTCACAACACCACTGAGTTCACTACTGTATTATGCCTGTAAACAAAATCACCAAAACTTTGCGTGGAATAGATAACAGTAACATAACCAACATCACGAAAGTGGAGGCATCTCTGTGTCACTACTTCCTATGTTAAAGACCAAACTCTACTCTGAAGCCCTGGAATGGTAGAAATCTTCCAAACAAGCCCTGACGTATTCCCCAGACTACATTAACTGGCTGGCACCGCCCATAGTTTTGAATACTGTGTCCTGCTGTGATTAGTGGTGTTATGAAATGGAACGGGACAACTGAAGACTGTGCGAGCGGTCGTCGGTACTGTCTATTGCAGAATGGGGTGCTCGAGAAATTTTTATGAATGTAAACCAAGTTTGGTGTGTAATAGACACATTTAACTATTCGTGGACATGCAAAGATTTGGCGTTCCTTGCATACGAGGTATGTCGCGGTAATTATTATTATCCATTTTTCTGGCCACCAGCCACCTACGCCACAAACCCAGACACCAAACATAGTTATCCTATCTGCCAAACATTTATCAGTGCAATTACGATTCTACATCTACATCCATACCCCGCAAGCCACCTGATGGTGTGTGGCAGAGGGTACTTTGAGTACCTCTATCAGTTCTCCCTTCTATTCAAGTCCCATATTGTTCGAGGAAAGAAAGATTGTTTGTAGGCCCTTGTGTGGGCTCTAATCTCTCTGAATTTATCCTCATGGGCTCTTCGCTACATATACGTAGGAGAGAGCAACATACTGATAGACTCCTCGGTGAAGGTATGTTCTCGAAACTTCAAAAAAGCCCGTACCAAGCTACTGAGCGTTTCTCTTGCAGAGTCTTCCACTGGAGTTTGTCTATCATCTCCGTAACACTTCCGAGATTACTAAATGATCCTGTAACGAAGCGCACTGCTCTCCGTTGGATCTTCTCTGTCTCTTCTATCAACCCTATCTGGAATGCATCCCACACTGGTGAGTAGTATTCAAGCAGTGGACGAACAGGTGTACTGTAACCTACTTCCTTTGTTTTCGGACTGCATTTCCGTATGAGTCTTCCAATCAATCTCAGTCTGGCATCTTCTTTACCGACGATTAATTATATATGGTTATTCCATTTTAAATCACTCCTAATGCCTACTACCGAGCGAGGTGGCGCAGTGGTTAGCACACTGGACTCGCATTCGGGAGGACGACGGTTCAATCCCGTCTCCGGCCATCCTGATTTAGGTTTTCCGTGATTTCCCTAAATCGTTTCAGGCAAATGCCCGGATGGTTCCTTTGAAAGGGCATGGCCGATTTCCTTCCCGATCCTTCCCTAACCCGAGTTTGCGCTCCGTCTCTAATGACCTCGTTGTCGACGGGACATTAAACACTAACCACCACCACCACCACCACCACCACCACCTAATGCCTACTCTCAGATAATTTATGGAATTAACTGCTTCCAGTAGCTGACCTGCTATATTGTAGCTAAATGATTGGATCTTTCTTTCTGTGTATTTGCAGCACATTACACTTGTCTACAATGAGATTCAATTGCCATTCTCTGCACCATGCGTCAATTCGTTGCAGATCCTCCTGCATTTCAGTACAATTTTCCATTGTTACAACCTCTCGATATACTACAGTATCATCTGGAAAAAGCCTCAGTGTACTTCCGAAGATATCCACAAGCTCATTTATGTATATTGTGAGTAACAACGGTCCTACTACACTCCCCTCCAGCACACACCTGAAATCGCTCTTACTGCGGATTATGACATGCTGCCTTCTTTTATATAGGAACTCTTCGATCCAATCACACAATTTTATCTGATAGTCCATATGCTCTTACTTTATTCATTAAATGACTGTGGGGAACTGTATGAAACGCCTGGCGGAAGTCAAGAAACACGGCATCTACCTGAGAACCCCTTTGTGTCTCATGGACGAATAGCGCGAGCTGGGTTTCACAGGATCGTCTTTTTCGAAACCCATGCTGATTCCTACAGAGTAGATTTGTAGTTTCCAGAAAAGCCATTACGATTTAGCGCCAATCTTGTGACATTCGACAATGAATGAGGTATTGGGAACACGTTATGCTGACAACTGTGGCTTTAGAAATATCAATTTACCATCTAAATCCATATCCTCCTTATAACTGGACATCAGTTTCTACATAAAACCTTTCATATGCATTATGGATATCGACGCATTGAAATCGTAATTTTACACATCAGATTTGTACTTCCTTTATGACTAGACGTAGCCTGTTTACTTCCAATTCACATCACTTTCATTGACATCTTGGAACACAGACCACAGTAACTTTACAGTCCATCACATACGCAAATCAGAAAATCAGTGCAATTATTGTTTATATATGTATAGCGTCCGAAAAAATTACGATATGTTCACACTCACATCTTCTACGAATCTCGATTTTCCTCAGTTCTAGGATATTATTTTGGGTTAGGTCTTCCAGCCACTCATATTCAAGAACAGACTGCATGTCGTTTCAGTAAACACTTCCAGAAGTTGCTGCATCCCGCCAAAACTCTGTCAAACAGATATTTTAAAGCACGGGCGTCCAGCACTATGTGATAATCAGCAGTGTTTCAATGTCCAAAAGCGTTGGAAAGACATCACAGAATGGGATGGTATACTGTAACAAACATTGCAGTCGATAGAGCGACAGAGAACGTGTCAGGATCTGTTTAGGGGAGCCAGTGAGAGGACGTTCATTCTACCCATGATTTACATCTATACCACCTGCCCTGTTTGTAGACTATATCAGATCCAGTTCATCCGTTGCAGTGATATATTATGCAGGTGTTCACGAAATGAATAATCACCCCTTGGGGTCAGATATAATTCCAGTGCATTGAAATCCCATTTCCCCACATCAAATCTATCCTCCCCTTATGGACACAGATACATAATTTTTTACAGGGATGGTATTCTGATCAATTCCCAAACACATCTGGGGCATGTTGTAACATTAACCACAGTCACTTTCTGTCCCAAAATCATAACATTCCTGATAAGTAGTGTGACTGTCATCTCTATATGTACAGAGTCCGAGAAACTACAGTACATCCTCACTAACTCCAGCTGGGTGTCATTTTGCATAGCATACAACAGTCTCCCAGTAGCAAAACACTCCCACAAAATCGTCTTAATCACATAGTTGTTGAGGAATAAAGGGCATAATTACAGCTGAAAAGCCCTTGAACCTTATATGTACGGTGTTGCACGATAGTCAGAATATAACATAGTGGGAAGGACTGACACTTTAATGTAGAAAGAGAAACTGAGAAGGGTACAGTCGTCCTCACTCCTTCTCTCCGCTCCTCTCTCTTATCCCTTGCGTTGGTTTCTCTGGTCACGTTGTCCATTTTTCTAGGATCCAAACACCCAAATATGCACTTTAATCCACTTGTATACGGGAATACTTGTCTGCTGACCAACACTTTCCAAATATATAATCCGACGTTGTATTTGTAGCGACTGAGAAAACTCATAACAGTATAATAATATATCCAATACACTATCCACTGAATCATTTACAATGCTGCAACAACCTAACACCTAATTAGTGCCGGCCGGGATGGCCGAGCGGTTCTAGGCGCTACAGTCTGGAACCGCGCGACCGCTATGCTCGTAAGTTCGAATCCTGCCTCGGGCATGGATGTGTGTGATGTCCTTAGGTTAGTTAGGTTCAAGTAGTTCTACGTTATAGGGGACTGATGACTTCAGAAGGTAAGTCCCATAGCGCTCAGAGCCATTTGAACCATTTTTGAACCTAATTTGGAACTACTGGAATAGTAGGTAAGATGCATGACTTAACAACAGTATTGGTCATTTGTTAACCTCACACCTCTTCGTTCGTGAACCGACCATGATACTGTACTCCATCTAGAGCAGAGTATATCTACATGGGTAGTACACATATATGTGGTGGTAATTATTTATTTACAAGCAAACTGATTACTTACAAGCTTATGCAAGTATCATACATCGACAACCAGTCAACAAACAAGCATAACCCAGAAAAAACCCAATGTCAGTGTTTCCTCTACTATAGGCGTTCCCATCTATTTGCAGACAACTCAATTACCTACGAACATTAGACAACAAAACCAAATACACTGCAGGCGGCTGTACAGTGCATGGGGGAGGGTGTGTCACAACAGTATTATCGATTACCCTACTACATCAATCTAACAGGCTAACCATGTAAAAAATTGCCTATATACATAAATATATACCCTAATCTTCCCCTGTGTTTCTGGGAGAAATATGTCCTCTTTCCAAGAGATTTATTTTTTTCCTTCTGCATAGCCGAATGGCTTATGCCCACCTATACGACACTAGCAGTCTCCACACGATGCCCTTGCTTCACAGATCAGTCTTGTAACAGGAAAAGATGTAGGCTCACAGGACAGGTAGACAGCGAGTATGCAGTGTTGAGCTCTGGTGTTGATGTTATCGTTCACCAATGTGTATTATTTAAACACAAACATGTCTATGCACATTAACGTCAGAATAGCAACTGGTAATGATAAGTTATGGTGTTAACTGAGAAGATATAATGAGATAGGAAAGTGGGGCTCGTTCAAACAGAGCGGGCGGAGCTTAGCGGGAAACTAATGTATCTATGGAGAGCAGTTGACAGCTAAGTAGAACACATTCTGTGTCGGCGTTCCAATCTTCGACAGCAGCAGCGTTAGTGCAGCAATTACTAGGTGTACCTGGCGTTGCTACGCTAAAATTAACTGCTCGACAGAGACCAGAAAAGATATTTGTAATGCAAAAAATTCCGTGAACACACGTGGTGTACAGGAAGTGGTGTGTGCTGCAATGGAGCGATAGTAGGTGTGTGGTATTATTTTTTTTAAGATAGTGACAGCATTGAAATGTAGATGTAGTGTTCGTGATTTAGGTCACTCAATCATTCTAAGAACAATGGAAGTTCATTAGAAGATGGTATACCTACTCCAACAGGTGACCCATGCAAAAATATGGAATTCAATCCATACTAAGAAAGTTTTTATCGAAATACTGCAGGATATTTCCAAATGCTAGTCGGTGCTATTTAAGTACAGTGATGCTATGTATGGTACTCCCTCTGACATTAAAAAAATGTTCCATTACAACTAGAGTCTTCCATGTCATACACATAAATACAAACTTCATTATAGTTTCAGAATGTAATTTGTATACCAAGGAAAAAAGTACCCTGTAATACTACGATGCATTGGAATGAGTTGTATGTAGCATAGATCCCAAACGACTGTCAGATATATTCAAGCACAGTGACGCTCTCGAGAGTACTGATTTCCATAATTAACAAACATTCTATTAGAGGTAGAGTCTTCCACACTGTATACACCCCACACTGAGTTTTGAAATTAACTTCCATATCTCTAGTATTCAGACAAGATCAAACTCGAAAAGTCCATTTGCAAATAATAAATTAGAGCTTAACAACCAGATCTTTTTCATGGAGAACTCTTCCTATCACATTCCTACAGAAGTGTAAAGAGTCTGTAACACAGTCACTGCCAGGAATGTAAATTTACGATGAGATGGTGATTAGATGTTTCAGATTCTAAGAAAATAAGCATAAGGTATAGGAAAAAGCCTCCCCCCATGAACCATGGACCTTGCCGTTGGTGGGGAGGCTTGTGTGCCTCGCCGATACAGATAGCCGTAATGTAGGTGCAACCACAACGGAGGGGTATCAGTTGAGAGGCCAGACAAACGTGTGGTTCCTGAAGAGAGGCAGCAGCCTTTTCAGTAGTTGCAAGGGAAACAGTCTGGATGACTGACTGATCTGGCCTTGCAACAATAACCAAAACGGTCTGGCTGTGCTGGTATTGCAAATGGCTGAAAGCAAGAGGAAACTACGGCCATAATTTTTCCCGAGGGCATGCAGCTTTACTGTATGATTAAATGATGATGGCGTCGTCTTGGGTAAAATATTCCGGAGGCAAAATAGTCCCCCATTCGGATCTCCGGGCGGGGACTACTCAAGAGGATGTCGTTATCAGGAGAAAGAAAACTGGCGTTCTACGGATCGGAGCGTGGAATGTCAGATCCCTTAATCGGGCAGGTAGGTTAGAAAATTCAAAAAGGGAAATGGATAGGTTAAAGTTAGTTATAGTGGGAATTAGTGAAGTTAGGTGGCAGGGGGAACAAAACTTCTGGTCAGGCAACTACAGAGTTATAAATACAAAATCAAATGGGGTAATGGAGAAGTACGTTTAATAATGAATAAAAAATAGGAGTGCGGGTAATCTACTACCAACAGCAAAGTGAAAGTATTATTGTGGCCAAGATAGACACGAAGCCCATGCCTACAACAGTAGTACAAGTTTATATGCCAACTAGCTCTGTCGATGATGAAGAAATTGATGAAATGTGTTATGAGATAAAAGAAATTATTCAGGTAGTGAAGGGAGACGAAAATTTAATAGTCATGGGTGACTGGAATTCGAGAGTAGGAAAAGGGAGAGAAGGAAATATGGATTGGGGGAGAGAAATGAACGAGGAAGCCGCCTGGTAGAATGTTGGACAAAGCACAACTTAATCATAGCTAACCCTTGGTTCAGGAATCATAAATGAAGGTTCTATATATGGAGGAATGCTGGAGACACTAGAAGGTATCAGATAGATTATATAATGGTAAGACAAAGATTTAGGAATCAGGTTTTAAATTATAAGACATTTCCAGCGGCAGATGTGGACTCTGACCACAATATATTGGTTATGATCTGTAGATTAAAACTGAAGAAACTGCAAAAAGATGGGAATTTAAGAAGATGGGCCCTGGAAAGAAATACAGTAGAAGAAGAATAGGTAGCTCTGAGCCATGAAGTAGTGAAGGCAGCAGAGGATGGAGTAGGTAAAAAGACGAGGGCTAGTAGAAATCCTTGGGTAACAGAAGAAATATTGAATTTAATTGATGAAAGGAGAAAATATAAAATTGCAGTAAATGAAGCAGACAATAAGGAATACAAACGTCTCAAAACTGAGATCGACAGGAAGTGCAAAATGGCTGAGCAGGGATGACTAGAGGACCAATGTAAGGATGTAGAGGCTTACCTCACGAGGGGTAAGATATATACAGCCTACAGGAAATCAGAACCACTTGTATGAACATCAAGAGCTCAGATGGAAACCCAGTTCTAAGCAAAAAAGGGAAATCAGAAAGGTGGAAGGAGTATATAGAGGGTCAATACAAGGGCGATGTACTTGAGGACAATATTATGGAAATGGAAAAGGACGTAGATGAAATGAGAGATACGATACTGCGTGAAGGCCTCCGGAGTAGACAACATTCCATTGGAACTACTGGCGGCCTTGGGAGAGCCAGTCCTGACAAAACACTACCATCTGGTGAGCAAGATGTATGAGACAGGCGAAACCCCCATCAGACTTCAAGAAGAATATAATAATTCCAAACCCAAAGAAAGCAGGTGTAGACAGATGTGAAAAGTACCGAACCATCAGTTTAATAAGTCACAGCTGCAAAATACTAACGCGAATTCTATACAGACGAATGGAAAAACTAGTAGAAGCCGACCTCGGGGAAGACAGGTTGGATTCCGTAGAAATGTAAGGCAATATTAATCCTACTACTTATCTTAGAAGTTAGATTAAGGAAGGGCAAACCTACGTTTCTAGCATTTGTAGACTTAGAGAAAGCTTTTGACAATGTTGATTGGAATACTCTCTTTCAAATTGAAGGTGGCAGGGCTAAAATACAGGGAGCGAAAGGCTATTTACAATTTGTACAGACGTAAGATGGCAGTTATAAGAGTCGAGGGACATGAAAGGGAAGCAGTGGTTAGGAAGGGAGTGAGACAGGGCTGTTGTAGCCTCTCCCCGATCTTATTCAATCTGTATACTGAGCAAGCAGTAAAGGAAACAGAAGAAAAATTTGGAGTGGGTATTAAAATCCATGGAGAATAAATAAAAAATTTGAGGTTCACCGATGACACTGTAATTCTGCCAGAGACAGCAAAGGACTTGGAAGAGCAGATGAACGGAGTGAACATCAACAAAAGCTAAACGAGGATAATGGAATGTAGTCGAATTAAGTCGGGGGATGCTGAGGGAATTAGATTAGGGAACGAGACACTTAAAGTAGTAAAGGAGTTCTGCTATTTGGGGAGCAAAGTAACTGATGATGGTCGAAGTAGAGAGGATATGAAATGTAGACTGGCAATGGCAAGGAAAGCGTTTCTGAAGAAGAGAGATTTGTTAACATCGAGTGTAGATTTAAGTCATTTTTGAAAGTATTTGTATTGAGTGTAGCCATGTATGGAAGTGAAACATGCACGACAAATAGTTTGGACAAGAAGAGAATAGAAGCTTTCGATATGTGGTGCTACAGAAGAATGCTGAAGATTAGATGGGTAGACCGCACAACTAATGAGGAAGTATTGAATAGGATTGGGGAAAAGAGAAGTTTGTGGTACAACTTGACCAGAAGAAGGGATCGGTTGGTAGGACATGTTCTGAGGCATCAAGGGATCACCAATTTAGTATTGGAGGGCAGCGTGGAGGGTATCGCTCTGCTGGCACACTGACTCGAGGTCACGCGTTATCGGACTTTTATATAAGCGAGCGAGTGCCACGTAGCGGCTCAGTCGCGCTGCTGTTGCTGCAAAGGCCACTGCATTGAACGCTGCCAAGATAACTTACAGGAGATACCGTCGTCGTTCTAGACAGTCAGTATACAAAACCGTCGAGAACATCGAGTTTGCTACAACAGCTGGAGACAAGAAGAATCGCATACCAGTCAAGTCTGTCGCGGCTCAAGCCTTGCTAGATGGACCTTCTGTGTTTTGTGGATGTCGATTTAATTTTAGTCTATTTATTAATGATTCTTTTAGTCATGGTAACGGATGGTTACTGTAGCTATTTTCCGTGGAGGCACTGGAGTACCTAATGTCGGTGGACTTGAAAGTTTTTTTGACAGAGATATTATTGCCTTTCGCACCTATCATATCGCAGAACTTGCTAGTAAAGACTTTGGTAAATCAGCTTATATGTCGCCTTCTTCTTTGTCCTTATGTACTCGTAATAGGAGAAAAATATCTCTAAATGAGTCTGTATTCATTTGGGTAAAAGGTAAAGGAGTATGTAAATATGTAAAGTTCGTTGGTGATTGCACTGTATATTTTCATAAATAAAGTGATTTTCCTGCGGTAGGTGCTGGGAGATGAAGAAGCTTGCACAGGATAGAGTAGCATGGAGAGCTGCATCAAACAAGTCTCAGGACTGAAGACCACAACAACAACAACATAGGAAAAAGAAGTGTAAGGACTGGTAGCTGCGGTAGTACTCCAGACAGAAGCTCCATTAGAATAGCAGTTCTTCATCAGCCTGTTCCAACATATATGGTTTGATTGTAGATCATCAGATGCTTTCCTGCTACCATATTTCACATGGAATTTAAAGTTTCGCTGTTACTATGGTAGACAGAGTTATCACTTTTCCTAGCATGCTGCTCGCATGCAACATTCCAACCAATTAGATGAAGCATGCTGTTTTGATCTACATCAACCCCTATACAGCTGCCCTACGAAGATCTAACAGTTATATTTTCTGATACGACTTCTCACAGTTTCTTCCAATATATGACAATTATCAAGGACATTACTATCGCACTTTTACAGAAGTGTGAAGGTTAGAGAGATGGGTAGATGCTCGAAATACTAAAAAAAAAAAAAAAAAAAAAAAAAAAGATCAGCTATAGGAAAAGCAATTGTATGAACTGGTAGTTACTGAAATACTTCAGACAGCTGCTACATTGGAATAGCAGTTTCTAAAGGTAGCCATTTCCAGCTTGTGTGGTTTGATCATACATCTTTATATGGTTTCTTGCTCCTGTTACCTAGTAATTCCATTGACATCACATTGTCATCCACAACTAGGAGAGGAACGGACTTCCCCTCATGTGGCTGACCCTGCTTGGTGCCCATAATCACATACCATGTCCATGTACAACACTACTATGCTATCCATCTAATGTGCTATAGCAACCTACCCCAAACTATACCTGCATACAGCCAGGAAGTGCCGGCCAGTGTGGCCGTGCGGTTCTAGGTGCTCCAGTCTCGAACCGCGTGATCGCTACGGTCGCAGGTTCGAATCCTGTCTTGGGCATGGATGTGAGTGATGTCCTTAGGTTAGTTATGTTTAAGTAGTTCTAAGTTCTAGGGGACTTATGACCACAGATGCTGAGTCCCATAGTGCTCACAGCCATTTTTTTGAACAGCCAGGAAGTGCACTGTACCACTTGTGTGAAACCAAATACTGTTACACCACTTATACCGGCTGGCTAGTGTGCTCTACCACTCTGTGTGAAACCGTGTTCAGTACAGCACTGTAGTCTACTGGCAGCTACTGCACTCTACCAATCCATCCAAAAACGTGTTTGGGTACAGCACTATTCTGTACCTTCCACTTGAAGCACACTGTACCATCTCTATGTAAGAGTAGTTTTCAGGAGGTTGTGTTCCTCAGTGTGTGTGTGTGTGTCCAACTGTACCATCTCTATGTAAGAGTAGTTTTCAGGTGGTTGTGTTCCTCAGTCTCTCTCTGCTATATATATATATATATATATATATATATATATATATATATATATATATATATATATATATATATGTGTGTGTGTGTGTGTGTGTGTGTGTGTATGTGTGTGTCCAACTGACGAACACTTTCAAATGTGTGTGGTGGTTTCAGCAGCTGTCTACACAGTAAATGTTTCATGTTCATCTCTGTCAGGGCTGAGACACCATGCCTCCTGCAAGAAGATGACAGAGTGATGGTAGTAAGAATACTTGGTAACAACGACGAGAAACAAGAAAGCAACTATAGATGCGTGATCAAACTATATAAATGGAAACTAGTTAAAAATTGCTGTTTTGTGCAGGAGCTGTTTGGAATATTGGAGTATCTTCCCGTTAGTATATCCTTTTTCCTTTAACTTACATTAGTTTTCGTAGAATTTCAAACGTGAACTGAACATCTCATCAGAAATCATCCATCCTTGTAACAGGGACTGTGCTACTCACTCTTACCACTTCTGTAGGAATGCAATAGGATAATCCTTGGTAATGAATGGTCACAGCTGGGAGAAACTGCAACAAGCTCTAAAAAAAAAAAAAAATCTTAGACCTTACAGAGGTAGCTCTGTAGTGGTCGATGGAGGTCAGAAATAGCATGCCTCTTCTAAGGGGTTGGTATGGCGCATGTAAACAGCACACTAGAAAATCGCTTCCTTAAAAAGAATACGGTTTTTGAGCTTTGATTATAAACTATACAAATGGACTGTTCGAGTTTGATCCTGTCTAAATCCTAGCGATATGGAAGTTCATTTAAAAAGTCAATGTGGGATGTATAATGTGTGGAAGACTATAGCTTTATCAGAATATTTATTAATTATGGAGGAGAGTACCTCACATACGCTATGTGTTCAAAAGTATCCTTACACCTCGATGAAAATGACTGACAAGTTCGTGGCATCCTCCATCGGTAATGCTGGAATTCAGTATAGTGTTGGCCCACCCTTAGCCTTGATGACAGCTTCCACTCTCGCAGGCATACGTTCAGTCAGATGCTGGAAGGTTTCTTGGTGAATAGCAGCCCATTCTTTACGGAGTGCTGCACTGAGAAGAGGTATCTATGTCGATCGGTGAGGCCTGGCACGAAGTTGGATTTCCAAAACATTCCAAAGGTGTTCATTAGGATTCAGGTCAGGACTCTGTGCAGGCTAGTCCATTACAGGAATGTTATTGTCGTGTAACCACTACACAACAGGCCATGAATTATGAACAGGTGCTAGATCATTTTGAAAGGTACAATGGCATCCTCCCCAATTGCTCTTCAACAGTGGGAAGCAGGAAAATGCTTAATACATCAATGTAGGCCTGTGCCACGCAAAATAACAACAACCACACCATAACACCATCGCCTCCGAATATTACTGTTGGCACCACACACGCTGGCAGATGACATTAATCAGGCATTCGCCATACCCACACCCAACACTGTGTACCGTAATTTGTCAATCCACACAGTCCACCATCCAATCGCCCAATATTTACGCTCCTTACACCAAGCGAGACGTCGTTTGGCATTTACTGACGCGATGTGTGGCTTATGAGCAGGCACCTGACCATGAAATCCATGTTTTCTCACCTCCAGTCTGCCACAGTACTTGCAGTGGATCCTGATGCACTTCGGAATTCCTGTGTGATGGTCTGGATAGATGTCTGCCTATTACACATTACGATCCTATTCAATTGTCGCCGATCTCTGTCAGTCAACAGACGAGGTCGGTCTGTACACTTTTGTTCTGTACGTCTCCATGTTTCCACTTCACTATCACATTAGAAACAGTGGACCTAGGGATGTTCAGGAGTGTGAAAATTTTGCGTATAGACGTATGACACAAGTGACACCCAATCACCTGACCACGTTCAAAGTCCATGAGTTCCGTAGAGCTCCCCATTCTGCTCTCTCTCGATGTGTAATGACTACCGAAGTCGCTGATATGGAGTTTCTGGAAGTAGGTTGCAGCACAATGCACCTGATACGAAAAACGTATGTTTTTCGGGTGTCTGGAAACTTTTGATCACATAGTGTAGCGTCAGTGTAATTGAATAGTCCTGACAGTCACTTGAGACGCATGTTACACACAACTCATTCTAATATACCATAGGATTATGAGGTACTTTCTTCCTTGGTAGACAAATGGCATTTTGAAAATAGAATGGAGTCTATATGGATGTATATGACACGGAAGACTGTAGTTTTAATGGCAGGTTTGTATATGGTGGGAGGTACTATAACATAACGGCATCACTTTACTGAAATAGCCCTGACGGGTGTTTTCTACTTGTATTACAGATGTTTAGCTCTACTGCTACGCTAGATGGACTGGATTTTCATCGTTAGTAGATTACGTTCCGAAATCAGGATTAATATGGCATGGGAGACTAGCTTTAATAGAACATTTGTTAATCTTTATAAGGGAGTATCATGAATAGAATCACTGAAGTTAAATGCCACTGATTGGCATTTGGAGAGTGTGTAGCAGTATTTCGATAATAACTTCTTTTAATACGATTAATTCCAACTTTTTGGCAAGTGACACCTGTACGAGTAGGTATACCAACTATGCAATGAAGTTTCATTGATCTTAGTAAGACTGAGTGGCCAAGATCACGAACAGCACATGTTCATCTCAGTGCTCCAAGTGTGTTGAGCTAAACAATATCAGAGATCTACTCTCGCTCCAGTGCAGTGCACAGCACTTAATCCAGAGCATGTGTGTTCACAGCACTTTTTTCCTTTAGAAACCCTTGTTGTAATCCATGTCGAAATCTTAATTAACACCTAGCTACACCAGGCACACTGAGTAATTGCTGTACTGACACTGCTGCTGTGAAAGACGGGAATGACAAGGAAGAATATGCCGTACTTAGCTGTCGACTGCTTTCAATAGATACCGCCGATTGTAGCACATCTTCACCCACTGTGTTTGAACGTGCCCCAGCTTCGTACATCACTATGCATTCTCAGTTTACAGTACATCTTTGATGTCATTGTCAGCTGCTACCCCAATATTAACATGCATGGACGCATTGGGGGTTAAATGATATCTACTAATGAACCGAATCATCGATACGACAGCTCAGTACTGCATTGTGTCGATGTTCACCTATCCTGTAAGCCCACATCTGTTTGTGTTTATGTGACTGATCTTTGAAGCAACTGCATTATATAGATCGTATTCATTCGAATATGTGACAGAAATAAAATCTCTGGGAAGGACGAAATATTTTTCCCAGTAACGTAAATGTGGATTAGGCTATTTGTGGAAATACACTCCCGGAAATGGAAAAAAGAACACATTGACACCGGTGTGTCAGACCCACCATACTTGCTCCGGACACTGCGAGAGGGCTGTACAAGCAATGATCACACGCACGGCACAGCGGACACACCAGGAACCGCGGTGTTGGCCGTCGAATGGCGCTAGCTGCGCAACATTTGTGCACCGCCGCCGTCAGTGTCAGCCAGTTTGCCGTGGCATACGGAGCTCCATCGCAGTCTTTAACACTGGTAGCATGCCGCGACAGCGTGGACGTGAACCGTATGTGCAGTTGACGGACTTTGAGCGAGGGCGTATAGTGGGCATGCGGGAGGCCGGGTGGACGTACCGCCGAATTGCTCAACACGTGGGGCGTGAGGTCTCCACAGTACATCGATGTTGTCGCCTGTGGTCGGCGGAAGGTGCGCGTGCCCGTCAACCTGGGACCGGACCGCAGCGACGCACGGATGCACGCCAATACCGTAGGATCCCACACAGTGCCGTAGGGGACCGCACCGCCACTTCCCAGCAAATTAGGGACACTGTTGCTCCTGGTGTAACGGCGAGGACCATTCGCAACCGTCTCCATGAAGCTGGGCTACGGTCCCGCACACCGTTAGGCCGTCTTCCGCTCACGCCCCAACATCGTGCAGCCCGCCTTCAGTGGTGTCGCGACAGGCGTGAATGGACGGACGAATGGAGACTTGTCGTCTTCAGCTATGAGAGTCGCTTCTGCCTTGGTGCCAATGATGGTCGTATGCGTGTTTGGCGCCTTGCAGGTGAGCGCCACAATCAGGACTGCATACGACCGAGGCACACAGGGCCAACACCCGGCATCATGGTGTGGGGAGCGATCTCCTACACTGGCCGTACACCTCTGGTGATCGTCGAGGGGACACTGAATAGTGCACGGTACATCCAAACCGTCATCGAACCCATCGTTCTACCATTCATAGACCGGCAAAGCCACTTGCTGTTCCAACAGGACAATGCACGTCCGCATGTATCCCGTGCCACCCAACGTGCTCTAGAAGGTGTAAGTCAACTACCCTGGCCAGCAAGATCTCCGGATCTGTCCCCCATTGAGCATGTTTGGGACTGGATGAAGCGTCGTCTCACGCGGTCTGCACGTCCAGCACGAACGCTGGTCCAACTGAGGCGCCTGGTGGAAATGGCTTGGCAAGCCGTTCCACAGGACTACATCCAGCATCTCTACGATCGTCTTCATGGGAGAATAGCAGCCTGCATTGCTGCGAAAGGTGGATATACACTGTACTAGTGCCGACATTGTGCATGCTCTGTTGCCTGTGTCTATGTGCCTGTGGTTCTGTCAGTGTCATCATGTGATGTATCTGACCCCAGTAATGTGTCAATAAAGTTTCCCCTTCCTGGGACAATGAATTCACGGTGTTCTTATTTAAATTTCCAGGAGTGTATATAGGCAATTTTTTGCTCGATCAACGTTTTGGATTGGGTTAGATCGGTGATCGATAATACTGGTGTGATGTACCCTCGACCATGCATTGTACAGCCGTCTGCAGTGTACTTATTTTAGGTCTGGGGTGTTTGTAAGTGGTGGAGTTCTCTGCAAGTAAGTGGGAAGAAAGTAGGTGGAGGTGGATGTTGACTTGAATTTATCTCAGTCTACTGCACATTAACAGGACTATAAATTCCCTACACAGTCATCAGAAGCGTTAACTGCCTTAAATTTGCTACTGGCAAGCATCTGGAGTAAGCTGGGATTCATTGGCTGGAATCTTAATGAAAGCAACGCAAACAGAAGGAACTGACAAGTCGTGTGCTAAAGCAGAGAAATATGTCACGCTCAGATCCATTTGCATGATTTTTAAGCAGGGGTGTGATCCACATAATAAGAAGTGACTATGTAGGACGCAAGTGACCACAGGTACCATCGGTACCCCACCTAGAGACCATGGCGGTACAGTTCAGATCAAAGTGTGAGAGGTAGTAAGATGACCGCTGTTGCCGGAGGAAACGTTGACACTGATTTGTTTTGGCTTATAGATTTTTGTTAATTTGTTCTCAATGCATGATAGTTGAATAAGCTTGTAAGTACAGGGATTGCTTGTAACTGCCACTACGTATATGTGTCCTACCCATGTGGATATGCTCTACTATAGATGAAATACAGTTTCATGGTCGGGTCACTATCAAATAGGGCGTGGGGGTAATAAATGAGCAATGATATGATTAAGTTATTCCTGTTACCCTACTCTTGCAGTAGCTCCGAATTATGTGTGGTGGTGTGAGTATGTTGCAGCAATGTACATGATTCAATGGATAGTATATTGGAAACTCTGTTATACTATTAGATGTTTGCTCTGTCGCTACGAATATGAGGCACGAATATACATTGGAAGAGGTGGTCAGCAGACTGGTATTTAGCTATTGTTCACAAGGTAAACATGTTTGGGTTTGCATAAAGCATCCCCTCAGTGCTCAGAAATGTCTTGGAGTCCAGAAAGCTTACCAGTTACTGAGATATTCCAGGGAGGAATGTTGTTTACAAAGAAATGTTTGGTTTTTGTAATCATAAAGTTTAAATTTAATTATATTGATAAACATGTGGCTGGTTGCCTAGGACAATTCTGCTTGGCATCCACGCACATGGCGGAAGTAACCGTTGGCCGGAAACACGAATAACAATTATCGAGACTTACACTAGCTGTCCATCAAGCTTGATTTACATTCAAGAACCGTTCTTGGGCAACTTATTCAGCAGCCGTCACCACTGACAACTGCTTGTACAGTATACTGTGGACACATTCTACTACATAAAAGCACACATGGCAGTGGGATGTAGCATTCAAAGCCTCTTCTAGATGGTGAAGTATGTTTCCTGATTGTTGTTACCACGGGGGTGTTTTCTTCTCCACAGTGGGATATGGCAGTGTGATTATTAAACAAATGACTTTGTTTTCTTTCATAGTTATTTCGTCTTTAGGACTGTGCTGTAACTTCTATCGTCTTTTGAAACATGTGGCCTATGGTGCAATATGCAGTGGCGCTGAGACTCGCATCACCCAACCTGCACATTGTACTGCCCCAGATCTCAACTGGTGGCTGATGATACCAGAAACACTAGCGAGTTAACAAGGGGAAGGGGAATGAGTCAGGGCATGTTCTGATGATTCTTAATCTTCTGATGTTGGAGATTATAATTTTTACTTTAAATTATAATTAGGTGGCATTGAGATGTGAACAGGTTACAAACCTAATATAACAGCGAACTTTGTGGCTCTGTGACAAGGAACATGCTCCAACAGTGGTGAAGTGGTTGTGGCAGCATAATGCCTGGCCTTGCTTTTTGTGTATGACAATCCACGTCTGTAGCATTACTATGAGTGTTCACATATGGTATGCGGGTTGTTAACATACCAAAGAGGCTTCACAGGGGTAGTGGGCAGGGTAGTGGTGGATATCTCGATCTGTCTGGTGATCGTAAACTTTGGAATAGGGAGTCCTTTCCCAAACAACGTATATGTTTAGGTAATGATGTGGGTGTTCCTACTACACAGAGTATACTTTGGACTTTAACTTAGGGGAATACGTCAGGGCTGCTGCATGGTGGTGACAGTAGAGTGGGAGACTGCTGTAGACCACAGTGCAGGTGGGCAGTGGCGGCGGATATGTTTCACTAGTTGGAGAAGTATCAGGCATTTTTTGCTGTAGGCTGAAACAGAGAAGAACAGATATTTTACCAGGCGAGACAATGAGGAAATATAGCTTATGACGTACTGTTGTACAAGATTTTCATGATACTTTAGTGATCTGGAAGCATGTGTTTCTTCACTTGCCCTCAACACAGTTCAGGATATACATTTAGGCAGGGGTGTTCAGCTTGTTGGTATTTTGCTATTGTTTAAGGCTGACATATGTTGGTTTGCAGAAAGCATTTCTCCCAGCAGGCAGGAATGTCTTTGGGTCGAGAATGCCTAGCGGGAGATGTTCTGGACAACTAATTTGTTCATGAAGAACTATTTAGTTTTGACTATTATTAGCTCTCTCTCTCTCTCTCTCTCTCTCTCTCTTCCCTCTCTTCCAACCCCCCCCCCCCTCTCTCTCTCTCTCTCCGCTCTCTGTTGAGGTACTGAGGAAGCAGTTGGCATGAACAGTAGAACGCTCTGGAAATAGCTATGTTGTGGAAGAGTGCAGTTGAAAGTTTTCACAATGGGGAGTTTAGTGAGCATTACCTCAGGAAGGACATTGTCTGTGAAAATGATCAACAGAGTCCATTATTTATGAACAGAGAGGGCCACTGGCCACACGTCTCACACACACACAAGGTGTCGTGAAAGTATGTTATTGTTCTAGAATGTCGACAGCTTCTATTTTTTCATCCATCTATACAACTGAGGCTCAGTGCATATTTCTGTCTGTAGCTCACACTGAATGGACCAAATCACTCTTGTGCAATCATAACAGGACTCTTCATTCGGTCAAGTGGCAACTGCTTGGAATGCTGGTTCAAATGGCTCTGAGCCATATGGGACTTAACATTTCAGCTCATCACTCCCCTAGAACTTAGAACTACTTAAACCTAACTGACCTAAGGACATCACACACATCCATGCCCGAGGCAGGATTCGAACCTGCGACCATAGCGGTCGCACGGTTCCAGACTGAAGTGCCTAGAACCGAACGGCCACCAATGGCCGGCTGGAATGCTGGACTAAGAGGCTTGCTATAGTTCTCCCAGCAGCTGGCACATATTACAACAGTTCGCAGCACGTGCAGCAGTCCCAGCAGAAGCCATAATCACCAGCACAGAACTGAGTGAGCTACACTACCACCAATACACAATGCGTCACACTCCCTCGGCAGCCTAGGAAATTGCGCTCATGCTGTGAAATGCACGGTTACAAACATCATCTGTACCAGCGTTTAACTTCCGCTCGTCTAGTACTGAGTAATTTACATTGCTTTTTTTATAATGTTTCTATATTCTGCACAATATGACTGTAATTAACAGATGAAGTGATATTAGTCTTCGTGGAGACGTTTCTAGTACTGTGTTATTATCTGTAGCAGGTATATGTATTCCAACTTTATAACATCACTGCAGTTATCGTTTTTAACACTGCATAATTTCTATCTGTATACCAGTTTAGATCCTTGTTTCAGTTATCATTTTAGACAGTGTCTTTACCCCACCATTCACACATGGAGCAGACAGATTTATTTCATCTTGTATGTGAAAGGGGTATCCCATTTAGAGTTACTATTTATTTTAAGTTCACCTGCTACTAGTTTCGAGAGGGATATTGAATTTTTTTCTATCAGGATAACTGAATTTGTGTGGCGCTGTCAATTTTGAGCCTTACTGCAATTTCAGGCAGTAGTTGTGTAGCACTATACATGCAGGTAAGTAATCAGGAGCTATCTTTACTTCAGTCTCCCACTAAAGATAAATAGAGCACTTTAACTGAAACATACACTCCTGTAGCTGGACAGAGATTAATCATTTCCTGCCATTTTAGGTGTGGAGTGGTGACGTTTGGTGGGTCATGTCATATGAGTTGGGGAGGGGACAGGTGGATGAGTTAGATTAGTGAAGGTATCCCAATTGCCTTATTTCCCACCAAAACTCGGAATTTCCCACACTGAAGCTAGTCTGACGTTGCCACATCTATGGCCGCCATCTTGGATCCGCCATCATTGGTAAATCTGACAAAAATGCAATGGCATGGAGGCTCAGCATGAGCATTTCAGAAACGGCACAGTTTGTCACGTGTTTGAGGAGTGCTGTCGTGAACGTACAACACATGGTGAAATCTTGTCCAGACATTGTGGGGTTGTTGGTCTCACCTCATTACAGATGTCAGACATCATAGGTTGGGCAGACTGGTAAAACAGGTGAGGCGACGAACTGTGGCAGAACTAACATCTGAATATAATGCTAGGCAGAGAACAAGTTTACCTGAACTCACAGTGCATGGATCACCGCTAATGATGGACCTCCACAGCCAATGAATCATGCTTGTGCCATTGTTAACACCATGACATCAGCATCTAAGACAAAAATGGGCACGTGACCATTCAACTATGGTCTGGGGTTGCGTCTTTTATTCATAATCAAAAGGTCTTCGGCCCCGGGTTTGATCCCCCCACTGCCTAAATTTTGATAAATAATCTGCATTGGCGGCCGAAGACTTCCGGCATAAGAAGTCAGCCTCATTCTGCCAACGGCCTTGTCAAAGAGGGCGGAGGAGCGGATAGAGGTTCAGGGCACTCTCTTTTCCTAGGGGTTGGAAATTGCCCCTAAAGGCGGAAGAATCAGCAATGATCAACGACATGAGGATGCAGAAGGCAATGGAAACCACTGCATTAAAGACACCTAACGTGTATCCACAGGACATGTGGCCTGTAGTTGAAGAAGTGTCATGATGATCTCTCCATTGGCAAAAGATTCCAGAATTGTCCCCCATTCGGATCTCCAGGAGGGAACTGCCAAGGGGGAGGTTACCATGAGAAAAAGATTGAATAATCAACGAAAGGATAACGTTCTACGAGTCGAGGCGTGGAATGTCAGAAGCTTGAACGTGGTAGGGAAACTAGAAAATCTGAAAAGGGAAATGCAAAGGCTCAATCTAGATACAGTAGCGGTCAGAGAAGTGAAGTGGAAGGAAGACAAGGATTTCTGGCCAGATGAGTATCGGGTAATATCAACTTCAGCAGAAAATGGTATAACAGGTGTAAGATTCGTTATGAATGGGAAGGTAGGGCAGAGGGTGTATTACTGTGAACAGTTCAGTGACCGGGTTGTTCTAATCAGAATCGACAGCACACCAACAACGACAACGATACTTCAGGTATACATGCCGACGTCCCAAGCTGAAGATGAACAGATAGAGAAAGTGTATGAGGATATTGAAAGGGTAATGCAGTATGTAAAGGGGGACGAAAATCTAATAGTCATGGGCGACTGGAATGCAGTTGTATGGGAAGGAGTAGAAGAAAAGGTTACAGGAGAATATGGTCTTGGGACAAGGAATGAAAGAGGAGAATGACTAATTGAGTTCTGTAACAAGTTTCAGCTAGTAATAGCGAATACCCTGTTCAAGAATCACAAGAGGAGGAGGTATACTTGGAAAAGGCCGGGAGATACGGGAAGATTTCAATTAGATTACATCATGGTCAGACAGAGATTCCGAAATCAGATACTAGATTGTAAGGCGTACCCAAGAGCAGATATAGACTCAGATCACAATATAGTAGTGATGAAGAGTAGGCTGAAGTTCAAGACATTAGACAGGAAAAATCAATACGCAAAGAAGTGGGATACGGAAGTTCTAAGGAATGACGAGATACGTTTGAAGTTCTCTAACGCTATAGATACAGCAATAAGGAATAGCGCAGTAGGCAGTACAGTTGAAGAGGTATGGAGATCTCTAAAAAGGGCCATCACAGAAGTTGGGAAGGAAAACATAGGTACAAAGAAGGTAGCTGCGAAGAAACCATGGGTAACAGAAGAAATACTTCAGTTGATTGATGAAAGGAGGAAGTACAAACATGTTCCGGGAAAATCAGGAATACAGAAATACAAGTCGCTGAGGAATGAAATAAATAGGAATAAATAAGACGAAATGGCTGCAGGAAAAATGTGAAGACATCGAAAAAGATATGATTGGCGGAAGGACAGACATAGCATACAGGAAATTCAAAACAGCCTTTTGTGACATTAAAAGCAATGGTGGTAACATTAAGAGTGCAACGGGAATTCCACTGTTAAATGCAGACGAGAGAGCAGATAGGTGGAAAGAATACATTGAAAGCCTCTATGAGGGTGAAGATTTGTCTGATGTGATAGAAGAAGAAACAGGAATCGATATAGAAGAGATAGGGGATCCAGTATTAGAATCGGAATTTAAAAGAGCTTTGGAGGACTTACGGTCAAATAAGGCAGAAGGGATAGACAACATTCCATCAGAATTTCTAAAATCATCAGGGGAAGTGGCAACAAAACGACTATTCACCTTGGTGTGTAGAATATATGAGTCTGGCGACATACCATCTGACTTTCGGAAAAGCATCATCCACACAATTCCGAAGACGGCAAGAGCTGACAAGTGCGAGAATTATCGAACAATCAGCTTAACAGCTCATGCATCGAAGCTGCTTAGAAGAATAATATACAGAAGAATGGAAAAGAAAATTGAGAATGCGCTAGGTGACGATCAGTTTGGCTTTAGGAAAAGTAAAGGCACGAGGGAGACAATTCTGACGTTACGGCTAATAAAGGAAGCAAGGCTATAGAAAAATCAAGACACGTTCATAGGATTTGTCGACCTGCAAAATCGTTCGACAATATAAAATGGTGCAAGCTGTTCAAGATTCTGAAAAAAAGTAGGGGTAAGCTATAGGGAGAGACGGGTCATATACAATATGTACAACAACCAAGAGGGAATAATAAGTGTGGACGATCAAGAACGAAGTGCTCGTATTAAGAAGGGTGTAAGACAAGGCTGTAGCCTTTCGCCCCTACTCTTCAATCTGTACATCGAGGAAGCAATGATGGAAATAAAAGAAAGGTTCAGGAGTGGAATTAAAATACAAGGTGAAAGGATATCAATGATACGAATCGCTGATGACATTGCTATCCTGAGTTAAAGTGGAGGAGAATTAAATGATCTGATGAACGGAATGAACAGTCTAATGAGTGCACAGTATGGTTTGAGAGTAAATTGGAGAAAGCCGAAGGTAATGAGAAGTAGTAGAAATGAGAATAGCGAGAAACTTAACATCATGATTGGTGGTCACGAAATCAATGAAGTTAAGGAATTCTGCTACCTAGGCAGTAAAATAACCAATGACGGATGGAACAAGGAAGACATCAAAAGCAGACTCGCTATGGCAAAGAAGGCATTTCTGCAAAGAGAAGTCTTTTAATATCAAATACCGGCCTTAATTCGAGGAAGAAATTTCTGAGGATGTACGTCTGGAGTACAGCATTGTATGGTAGTGAAACATGGACTGTGGGAAAATCTGAACAGAAGAGAATCGAAGCATTTGAGAGATGGTGCTATAGACGAATGTTGAAAATTAGGTGGACTGATAAGGTAAGGAATGAGAAGGTTCTAAGCAGAATCGGAGAGGAAAGGAATATGTGGAAAACACTAATAAGGAGAAGGGACAGGATGATAGGACATCTGCTAAGACATGAGGGAATGACTTCCATGGTACTAGAGGGAACTGTAGAGGGCTAAAACTGTAGAGGAAGACAGAGATTGGAATGGGTCAAGCAAATAATTGAGGACGTAGGTTGCAAGTGATAGTCTGAGATGAAGAGGTTAGCACAGGAAAGGAATTCGTGGCGGGCCGCATCAAACCAGTCAGTAGACTGATGAAGAAAAAAAAAAAAAAAAAAAAAAAAAAAAAAAAAAAAAAAAAAAAACACCAGACATTGGCACAGGGCAGAGCGCTGAAGCATATGATGAATCCCGATACTTTTTTCGTCATATTGATGGGAGGGCACGAATCCATACGAATCCATAATTCATCTGAGCAGCTCCATGACATGTGTATTGTGGGACAGAGGGAGGCTAGGGAAGATTCACGTGTGCATCCAGGGGGCCACAGGAGCTCGTGCACGGCACCATGACAGCCAAGCAGTATCATAATCTGCCTTCAGAACTCTTACACCCCTTCAAGATGATCGTGTTTCTCTAAGGTGGTGGCATTTTTGTACAAGGTTATGCGCCATGTCACAAGGAGAGGAGTGTGATGGAGTGGTTCAAAGAGCACAGTGGCGCGCTCCAATTATTTGCTGGCTTCCCAACTCGCTAGAAGAGAACCTGATCGAACACATCTGGGATGTGATATAACGGGACATTACAGCTCATCATACCCATGCTCGGAATTTACGGGAATTAGGTGACTTGAGTGTGTGTGCAGATGTGGTTCCAACTGCCTTCAGCAATCTATCAAGCCCACATTGCTTTCATAATGCAATGTATCGCCGCTGATATCCATGCCAAAGGTGGACATTCCCGCTCTCAGGTACGTGGTGGTCGTAATATTCTAGCTGATCACACAACCTTGATGCCAAAGCTTGTTTAGATGTGAGCTTAAGGTCTCTTAAAACTTTTAGTAATGGGTATCTTTTATACGTAACCAAATTTTTTGTAAATCTTAAAGCTCTTTCTGCCATTGCAAAGCTTGTGTGCCTGTCCAATGGCTCCTGGTCCTGTTATTCTGTGTATGTCTTAAATGTTATTACTTTTTAAGTAGAAAACTTTGCTGACGTAAAGCTGTCAGTATTGGCGGATGGAGGTCTTTACAAGACAGGCGTCTTGTTCCTTAGTAAAATGAGTATGTAAAATTAAATTCCTTGGAAGGTAATCGCCGTGGTAGGCATTTGTTATTGGGCCTTAGGCCATTTGGCTATTGCGATGTTATTTGAGCCATTAAAGTTCTTGACCTGTAATTGCCTGTTAACGAGTAACACCATATGGCAATTAAAATTTCTTCCTGCAGCTACTTAGTATTTTAAGTTGTTTTGAAAAGGAAAGGAAGAGCTTAATCTGTTTATATAGTTACTTGTTTGATCAGTTGAAGTTGCCTGTTAACGAGCAATGCTAGACGGCAGTTCATTATTGTTTCCGCACATGCTTAGAATTTTACTTCACTTTCAATTATTTGGACAAGGAAAGGAAGATGATTTTGTTGTGGGGCCGATAATGTGCAATAAATGTTTTCTCTTTTTTAATTATCTCCTCCCACCCATGCATTTTCAGAAATGTTTTACTGATGAGATTGGCCTTGGGTTTCATTGCCTTATTTAGAAATCATCAGAACTCCCAGCATTATATTGTGTTATTTACTAACTGTAAAGGAGTAAATGCTTTCTCAGATAATAAATTGCGATTTAAATACACACAGCTTTGTTAACTAGCACCGTACCTCTCCCCAACCAGCTCCCTACCACTTCAATGATAGCATGGAGTGGTTACGTTTGAGTGTTCGTGTTTTTAACCTATGTAGTCAAAGGATAGGATATTGTGTTGTGCAGTTTGTGTTTCAGAATGTGATCAAGAGGTGAATGGACAAGAATCTGAGAGGTCTTTTGGGGAGATCCTATCTTACGAAAGCCGAACTACAGTTTGAACTGTTATTCAGGGTGAGTAAATAAAGGGCAGCATTGCAGAGCTGGGGCATCGCTTTCGGGGGTGCGCATGCGTGCCGTCTTACGATTACACAGGCATGTAGTCTACCACCTCATGTTCCATAGATAAGTGGTAAAGCCCTTGTACTTTGTATAATGAAATCAAGATTGTTTCTGTTGGAATTTAGCGTTTTGATTGTGATGGATCCTTTATGGTTGGATTCTCATCTTCAGATCATGTCCATAAACCACCAGTGGTCGACGTCACTTTGTACTCTATTAAAGCGCGGTTTCGATTTAGGACTCATAAATTTTTCGGTGGTCTGATGCTGTTAATCATCCGTTCTCGTAATTGTTATAATTAGGCGTTTTTTCTTGAGATTTGACAGACTGTAAGCTATGGCACCTGGCCAGACATGCTTGTGATTGTGCTGTGCACTCGATATTTATTAAGATGGAACTAAATCTGAAACGCGTCATCCATACATCGTGATCAGTAAAGTCATTCTTCACCTGCTGCATGACTCTTACGCGACCTAGCCATCTTAAATACGAATCTACGCATATACACAATCGTGAACAGGTTTCCGCGTTGGTAGATTCGGATAATAATGTGTCGTTAGGGAGCTGACAATTGTGCAGTACAGTGTCTTGTATTAATAAATTAACTGGTGTACAGAAATTGAATATTATTTGTCGTACTATGAATGAGAGGCCTTTAGGGCATTGGGCAAGGTGCGACTGCTTCATGGCATTCAGGAGCTCTCTTGGAAAAACTGAATTCACATTATTCAAGGACTGGACACTAAAGCGCTCCTAGCATGGTATTTTCTCGAGCACATCTAAACAGACATTCTGTTAAAATTTAGGCCAAGGGTGATGTATATTTTGTACAGCCACTCGCACAATAGCGCGTTGTGTTCTACTGAGACAGTGCAGCCATAGTTTATATATCTCATTTGAGTGAAGAGCAGGAATGTGCGTTGCTGGAGGTCTTGGGGCGATACCCAGAAGTACCCACCGATAGGCTAGGGGTCACGGACAGAATCCATGATAAGATCTTGCTGACGCATCAATGCCAGTCCTGCAGTCATCCTACCGCTTATCACCACCAAAGGCGAGAGAATTAAGAAAAACAGTTGATTAGTTTTTGGTGAATCATTTAGTTCGACCACGCATCATCAGTCTTTTTGGTTCCCAAATCCAGCGGAGAGGGGTTCGGTCTACTTTTCGATTGAAAGTCACAGAGTCAAAAGGTGGGCCAGGAATCCATACAATTGCCTAGCATTCATACATATTTTACATGGTTTTCCAGTGCACAATATTTCATTCTCTTGTCGCGAATCAGGCCTACTACAAAGTGCCCTTGTAGAGGAATCAAAGGCTTCTACAGCATTTTGCACAGATTGTAATCTGTTTAAATATAACCTAGTTCAATTCGGGAAGGCTACCGGATCAGCTCTATTATCGCACCTACTACATTCTGTTCTGGGAGACTAAAAATTCATAGCAATCCTCCTCCAATAGGATGATGAAAAGAGGAAGCCGATGGGTTATGCCGCCAGGTTGTTTGGTGCAGAGCAAGTTTGCGGTGAACGAACTAGAAGCACAAGTTGTATTTATTTGGATTGGAACGGTGCAAGTTTTATCCTGGGCATAAACGATTCCGCTTAGAGACTAACAATGAGTCCTCCATTGGTGCTAGCTGGGGCGCAGGAGACCGGGAGAACAACCAGATGGTCTGTGCAGATACGCACCTTCAGTTTCAATGTTCTTCATGTAGGGGCGCAGATAACCACACAACTTAAGCCCTTGCCAAATAATTCAACATGAATCTGATGCCGCTCATCTCGTGCAAAGCAAAGAAGAAGTGGCTTGTATGGGTATAGCCCTTGGAGAATTATGGGGTAGTTTGGCGAGAAACAGGACACTGATCATCGATTTTGAAACAAAACAACAGCTTAAACGAGGGAAAGCCGTGCCAGGGTCTTCATTTGACGAGGAATTCTTTTGCTTCCATACCTGCTATGACGGTACGGATAAGATCTGTCTGACCCAGGAGCTGACCCATCTGGTGTTTAAATACTTTCTTCATTCTCTGTGTGGGGGGCGCTTGAGGGAATATAAGACCATTATGAGCAGAGGGCACGTGGGGGGATTAAGAGCATTATGAGTATTAAAGAGCGCCTCAATTGGCCTACATTAAATCACAGTGCCTGTAAATTAGTAGTCCAGTATGGAGAAGGCTTCATAGCGGAACCCAACAGTTGGGTAGAGAAACTTGGATCTGATAGGGTTCACAGTCTATTGACTACCTGCCCCTTACTAAACAAGCTAATTGGTATGTGTTAGTGGTGGTTGACACATTTTCCTGCTTTTTTTTTTTTTTTTGCTACGGCCAAATATAGGAGTATGAATATAACCTTAGTTATACTTTCTCTGTGTTCTGGTTAGCAACAATGCACGAGCTTTTGTGTCCAACGCGTTTAAAAGCTTTGATTTACCAGCGCAATTTCTCATGTAACCGACGCTCTCTGCCACCCACAACCATCCTTAGCAGACCTTGTGAATCCCAGTCTTAGTTCTGCCGTGATCATCTACCACGATAAGTGTCAGACGAAGTGGGAACCCGTTGCGTGGTTTAATTTCGCCTTTAGCACGACTGTGCGTGAGAGTCATAGAACCACTCATCCAAATTTTGCTCAAGTTCTTACTAACTCGCCACATTCCAACCTGTCGGGGCTGAATGGCCTCCTTTCTAAAGAAAAAGGCCATTAGGTCATTAAGAATTGGCAATCAACAAGAAATGTCAGCAGGCTTGCACAGCAGATGGAGGCTGCCCGGTATAGCAAGTGTTGGCATCTAACCTCTCTATGGCCAGGAGACCGAGCGTACTTTGTGCTTTCGGCACATAAGGTGATTTCTAAGATGGTGCCACGGTTTGTGGAAAGTATAGTGTCCCAAATCGTTTCCCCAGTGAGCTTCCTGACGCAGAACTTTTCTACGGATAAATTAAGCAGGACTCATACCGGCCAAGTGATGGTCGCAACTGGGAATCAAGTTCCTGGGGAAACTTATCTTATCTTACCGCTCCCACCGCCGCCGGTTCCAGCTTAAGGGGATGGGGGAGGATCGTGCTGTGCACACATGACTTCTTTGGTGCTCAGTTATCGGTACCATCAGCCCGTTTCTGGGAAACAGGAGGACGCCGACCCGCCAGAGGCTGTGTGAGCAACAGCGGACAGAGTTTAGCGGTTCAGGTCACAAGCAGAAGGTAGAGATTGGTTGCAGCTATGTGGAGAATTGATCCAATATTACCTAGGTCGTGTGAGCGATCCGTTGGGCTAAACATAGCTGAAAAACGGCAGCGTAGCCTGTGGAATGTTACTGGCATCAGCACGCCAGTTGGAGTTTAATTGTCAGCTACTCGACTGCTGGAGGACACGAGCCTACCCGGAAAACCACTGAGTATAGAGAACTTTATGGTGACCTCTTCCGTTAATAGATTGTAATTTTGTTTTTAATTGACTGCATTCTGGTTTCTTTGGACCTATCTGGATTTTATGCTCATTCTTCCGACGTTATGTGGTGAGTGAAAGTTATAGTTTGTATTTTTCTGTGAGGATTTGTTTATCCGGTTTTCGGAACACATATTCGTGATCTGTGAGGAATGTGGATTGTAATTTAGATTTTGATTCCTACTTACCACATTAAACAGTAATATGGCTCTACTGATTATGTACGCAAGCCCATGCTTACTGGTAAAATTTTTCCCTACGTCTACATATACATGGATACTCTGCAAATCACATTTAAGTGCCTGGCAGAGGGTTCATCGAACCATCTTCACAGTTATCTTTTATTCCAATCTCGTATAGTGCGCGGAAAGAATGAGCACCTATATCTTTTCGTACGAGCTCTGATTTTCCTTATTTTATCTTGGCGATCGTTCCTCCCTATGTAAGTCGGTGTCAACAAAGTAATTTCGCATTCGGAGGAGAAAGTTGGTGATTAGAATTTCGTGAGAAGATTGCGTCGCAAGGAGAAACGCCTTTCTTTTAATGACGTCCATCCCAAATCCTGTATCATTTATGTGACACTAAGCTACTAGTCAGGTGTAATACTTATTCCATTCTTGCCACCCTTGTTACATTTATTGGTTTAGGATTTCATTAAACTAGCGTTTAGCTCTGCTTACGTGTGTTTGTTACACGACAGATTAGTCACGGTTTACCACCTTATTTATTAAATTCAAGAGTGAACACGGAAAGGTGCCTCACTGTATTTTGTATTTGGTCTTCAGGCTTTCATCAGACCTTTTTTGGTAATTTCTCGTACATCTTGGGGATAAGTATCTACTTTCGTAAGTAATAAATAATTACTTTTTTGTCTTTTCTTAATCAAATTTCTGTAAATCTATAAGCACCCTCACCCATTATAAAACTTGATTGCATGATTACCGACCCTTGGTTCTGTTATTCTGGTATCTATCTCAAAAGTCATTAAAGGTTGTTGAATAGTGAAATTTTTATCACTTAAGATTGGTCAGTGTTATCGTTAGATAGTATTTTCGGCCAAGGCATTTTGTTCCTTAGTGAAATTTGTTTGTAAAATTTAATTTATTGAAAGGTTTTCGCTGTGGATGTCACTTGGTATTGGGCACTAAGCCATTTGTTCTGTTGCCAAGTGCAGTTATTTGTGTGGTCCATCGATGTTCTTGACCTGTAATGGTCACCTCAGGAGCTACGCCTTATGGTAGTAAATTGGTCTTTCTGCAGCTGCTTAGTACTTTAAATTATTTTGATTAGAGAGGGAAAAAGATCTTATATGCGTTCTGCCAACATTCAGAGTACTTTTGCTACTCTTTATCTATTTATTTTTTAATGTATCACTTTGCATCCATGTATTTTCAGGATTGTATTTATTTATGTGGTGAGCCTTGGGTTTAGCTACCTTATTTACTGTTAATCTGCTCTCCCGCTATTAAACTGTCCAGTGTACTAACTGTAAAATGTGCAGTTCTTTGAATGACAGGTTACTGCTTACGCAGATACGTTTTTGCTAATCAACACCGTATCACACACCAACCAACTCTATACCCCCTCTGGTCCGTCATTTCTTCGGGAACGTCATCGCTGTTATGCACTGTTAGATTCTTTCTGTAGACTTAATTTTCGACCGCTTTGCTGGTCTTTAAGAATGTTTGGGAAACAGTCGTGGAACCCAGTGGGAAGTAGCTTGTCACGTTCAAAATGGTCTACCTGTTGGAAAGTAACTCACGACTGTTTCTTACTTTTCCAGTATCACTTCAATTTTGATACGTAGGGCTTTCAAAACCAGGGTTTTCACTTCTTTTGCGATTTTAAGTTATTCGCAGAGAGACTGCAAGCGACTTCCATTTTCGCTGGAGGTGCGTGTGCCTTCTGCCCGCTGTATCACATGATGGATAGTTCGTTAGTGCCATACACCCCCCAGCTCGACAATAATTGTTACAGCGTTTTTTGCCTTCAAATACAGAAAGTAAATTACGGCGTGACACTCCATTTATCTGCATTTTGTTTCGTCTTCTGCAGTGGCGTGCTTTGGTTCTGTGCTGTGGGAAGTTTAAAGTGTACTACAATTACAGACATGTACCACCTCCCTGCCCCCTCCCCCCTCACCAAAAAAACTGGGAATGAAGATCAGATAGTGCCCACTTAGAACGCGATATGTGATAAGTGTACAAACATGCAACAGCATTATTTTTCCTTTGGCCTGACATCTCTTTTACAATATTTACTTTGTAAGCGATTATGACTCAAGTAGTGATTGACTTACAGATTCGTGAGAGTGGGAAATCTATGAAAGGTAATTTTTCGTGAAACGTACTCTTGAATATATTCTTCACTACGAGTAAAGAAGTATCTTTAACTTCCAGGGCGTCACATGAATAATTCAGACTGAATTTACAATCATAGCTACTTCCAGGGAGATAAAACTGATGTGCTTTGAATGCAGTTCTAGGTCTGTATATATAATGTGATTGATAAACAGAAGCAGAACATGGTGAAACCCGTATTAGGTCCCCTCTCTGCTCCTCTCGAACAGCTCCAACGCGATCATGGAACTCAGGGTTTCCATCAATTTACTTGTACGTAAGTGGTCGATTTTAGCTTCTGTCTGGCATCAAATCACTTGTAGTCAGGTTAATCTTTGCACCAAACATACAGTAGCGTTTAAGAAATTTCTCCGACTTAGTGACCATCTACTCAGTTGTGAGCAATACTAGCACGACATCGCTCTCTATCAGGGCAAAGACCAACACCGCAATAGGGGAGCAAACTTTGTCATCCACGGAGTTATTATTTTATTGCTACAACTGTTTTCGTCACTGAAGGCTGACCTGTCTCATCTTGAGAGAATAGCGTAGAGCAGCAACGGAAACTCGATTAACTACGCCAGAACACTAGGTATAATAAGAAGTTACCTTATGTAAAGGACGAATATTTCGTTCCGCATTGTTACCGCTCACGAAGATGAAGAGAAAGAAAGGGCTAGAAGCGCAGGTTGGAGACGGTAATAAAATAAGAAAAGAAATGGCAAACAGATACGAAAATGTCGAAATCCCCGTCCCGCCATCCAGATTTAGGTTATATGTGATTTCCCTGTAGTCAGTCACTAATTATCTTACCGTTGGGTGAGTGTTAAATTCCGATCTTCTTTTCCTCTTCACATATACAGTCGCCGCGTCCTTTATTATAGTCCATGCTGTGTGATATGATTCAGGCAATAGTGTCCGCCCGCGGTAGCTGAATGGTAGTGGCGTCGTGAGTATGTGGTAATAGTGTTGGAAAGCCATGCGGACGAGCAGTGTTCAAAACTCCCTAGTGCTTTTTTTCTCATAGCATTCCCTCTGTGGAAACCCTGTCGCCCGAAACGAATTTGATGATTGTTTGGTCTAACATTAGCCTCCCGGTTTCCCCGATGGAAGTGGTGTCCTCGGGGTACGAAGTGCTTCATGATATTGTACTTACCAACGTGCGACTTTTTCGTATTGGCCTCAGTGTGACGGATCGCTGAAATTGTTGCCATGAAACTGATTAATTATATCATCGGATGATTTCCTTCGGTCATGGCCATTGGAGATGGCTTCGCCGACAACTGGCTTTTCTTCTCAGGACATCGGAGGCGGCTGTCTCGGGAGAGACTCGTGCGTCCCGATTCAACCTTCTTTCCCCGATCGAAGAACAATGTCATCATGTGGCTTGTAGGACATTAGTCCACTATGTGAGGGTGAGTGGATATGACGCAGATCCGAGTGCCTTTTCGCAATATATACTCACAGCCCATTGGACGTAGCTCAGCATGTCACATTATCGAGAGCTTTATTCTAATATGCTGTATCTTGTTTTTTATCGACAAGGAATTGGATGAGTTGAAATCCCTCCCCGCCCCCCTCCATTTTTGTGTACACTCTTTGGATTTCAGTGTTACACGATATAGAAGTGGCGGAGGAAAAAAGGTGTGGGCATGTTAAAATTAACTCCATATTGCGTCATATCCTTTTTTCTGATTTTATCCTTTTCTTTTTGTCTAATGATTTCTTTTATTTTTAACTTATCGCGTTAAATAAGTGCTTTGGAGGGAGAAAAAAATAACTGATTCACTTACGGTGAAACTGAAAACTGGCGATTTATTCTGTACTTACAAAGGAACCGTATGGAAATTGGATTTTTGCAATTTTTACAATTTTTCTATTTTTATAGCACGTGAAGTTCAGAACTCAAAAATAAGTACGCCGAAGCTTTGCGATGCAAAAGCCTTAAAAAAAGATAAAAAAAGGCTCAGTCGGATAGAATGTCTTCCATGTAAGCGGAAGATCCCTGGTTCGAGTCCCGAAACGAAACAAAAAAAAAGTGGGCAGTGCGATAAAATGTCAATCCTAAGGGCCTGGTTCGATTTCCGCCTCGGTCGGAGATTTTCTCTGCTCAGGGACTGGGTGTTGTGTTGTCCTAATCATCATCATTTCATCCGCATAGACGCGCAAGTCGCCGAAGTGGCGTCAAATCGAAAGACTTGCACTCGGCGAACAGTCTGCCCGACGGCAGGTCCTACTCACACGACATTTACATTTACAGTTAACAGTATATGTCGAAGCTGATTAAAATATTATCGAAAGAGAACGCTGTTCAATTTTAGCATACGCTTGTTTAGATTTAATTTTATTTTTGATTCCATTTCACTGTAATGTCGTTTCATTCGACATCCGCCGTGATAAAACAGTTATTAAATTTGCTTCAATAAATGCTACAAGAGAACGCGGCAGACGTAAACGAAATAGAAATCACTTATAAACCACATTGGAACTGATGAATAATATGGTCGATATAAAAGCTTTTCGTACTGAATTTTTGTACCAAAATTCGCATCCACCAAGCAACAAAACAATGTTTTAAACGTAATTCTATTTCCTGTCATTAACTGACTGCGAGTGGGTAAAATAATCGGTCAACCATACGAGAGGTAAAAATCGATAAAATCTTTAACAATCAAGAAACGTAAAATTCTTTGTGAATTGAGAGTTTTAATTCATCAACATGACTGTCGTTAAAAAAAAAAAAAATGGGCCACGGCCATAGTAATATGGCATCGCGTAAAACTAAAGTAAAAAAATGTGAAATGTGGCTCCGGGGATTTTAAAAACTGTATTAGTGACCTTCAGCCCAGTTCTGTTTGCAAGGGGAAAGAATACAGCGATGCTCAGTAAACGCTTTAATCACAAAATTGTTCTTAAAACCTGTTCACTTATTTCGAATAAACTCTATCGATAACATCGTCGCCTTTATTCAACAGATTTCACCTTCGCATTACTTAGTGTCTAGGTTAAACTCGGTGCTGCCTGTACCGAGCTTAAGATACAAAGGAATTACAGACACTGGCTGCGAGTGGGAACTCACTTAAGTCGATGGGGATGGTTGAAAATTTGTACTGGACCACTGTGTTCGTACGGCACTGTGGTCAGCACATTTCCCTAGCAAACAGGAGATTGGGTTCGAACCCCATTCTGGTACGAATTTTCAATATCCCGCATTGATTTTAATCAATGACCGCTCTCAGACGATGTCCGTAATACACATGTGTCTCAATTCATAGCGGCTTCTAGATCAAAAAAGTTATCATGTCCGAGAGAACAGTCGTCACAAATGAAATGTACCGACCTGATGGGATCCTTACGAGACGTCCGTGTTGATCCCTCTTTGCTACAGATTAAGATTACGAACTCAGAGGCTGTACTCTACAATAGGTCGCCGTAGCGTCCAGTGTGCTGATTTATCGTCAGGTGCTCTTGACTTTTCCAGAAAGTTATCTTCTTTCTGTACAGTTGATTTCCCGAGTACATACGGTTTCGTATCACTTCCTAGTATGTCGCTTAGGCATGTGCGGTGTAGTTAGATGCCATCAGATTCTTTCTCTTTGCGATACGCATTCACTTGCCTTTGTTTAAACACAGCTGCTCTTCAGACGGCCAAATGAGAATATTTCTCAGTTCGCCCTACAGCAAGTCCCGATACAACACGTCCAGGGCATGCAGCAAGGTGAGATGCCAGGTGCACTGTAGTTCTAAGGCGGTACTGTCGTGCTCTTTCACCAAAATAACGATCCACTCTTTCTGATGTCACACGTGGTCGGCCCTGTCCTGGTCTCTGGGACACAGATTCGGTCTCTATAAACTGTCGCCTCATCCGACAAACAACAGAACGATTCACGTTAAGACATTGGGCCACATCTGTTGCAACTCTCCTGCTTCCTTTCTTCCTATGGTCCTCCAGAGCAGAGAGTCTGTAGGCGTCTCATCTGTGCCAACTGCACCATCTGTGAGTGCATAAGTAGCGATTGTGGATTTGCGACTACCCTGAGAAAACTACCCCGCTTGATAGGTGTCCTGACGTTATTTCTGTCGTAGTTGTATGCTGATTGGAATGTCATCTTCCGTGCACAACACGATTGTAACGATATCTGTTGACAGTTTGTATGATTATATCGTGAATTTGACACAGGACGGGGAAATAGCAGTTTTGTAGCTTTGATTTTGGACACAAGTGTAAGTGCATCCTGCACCACCATGGTCTCTCAATGGCAGACTGACTTGCTATGCTTAATAAATAAAAGCAATCCCAAAGTCAATTACCTGTAAATAGTAAAGTACTTTGACATATATAATCTCTCAATTAGAACTAAATGGTCACGATCACGCTCCTTATAGGCTCCTGTTGATGGAAACATGCCTACCTTTCTGGAGGAGAATAGCTGGCATTATGTGAGGGTTGTGGTATATCGTCACCAGCGAGGCATAGTTTTAGTATTTTATGTTGGCTAATGTGGAACTCATACCGAGGTTCCAACAGAGACCTAAACTAAAACTAAACTCCATATGAACAGGACTAACAAGGCCCAACGATACCGCCGGTCGCCCTGTAATCCACAGCCCACAGGCGTCACTGGATGCGGATATGGAAGGGCATATGGTCAGCACCATATGCCAGTTATAAGGGTCGAAGGGCATGAAAGGGAAGGAGTGGTTTGCAAGGGAGTGACACAGGGTTGTTGTAGCCTCTCCCCGATGTTATTTAATCTGTATATTGAGCAAGGAGTAAAGGAAACAAAAGAAAAATTCGGAGTAGGTATTAAAATCCATGAAGAAGAAATAAAAACTTTGAGTTTCGCCGATGACACTGTAATTCTGTCAGAGACAGCAAAAGACTTGGAAGAGCAGTTGAATGGAATGGACAGTGTCTTGAAAGTAGGATATAAGATGAACATCAACAAAAGCAAAACGAGGATAATGGAATGTAGTCGAATTAAGCTGGGGGATGCCGAGGGAATTAGGTTAGGAAATGAGACACTTAAAGTAGGAAAGGAGTTCTGCTATTTGGGGAGCAAAGTAACTGATGATGGTCAAAGTAGAGAGGATATGAAATGTAGACTGGCAATGGCAAGGGAAGCGTTTCTGAAGAAGATAATTTTTTTAACTTCGAGTATAGATTTAAATGTGAGGAAGTCGTTCCTGAAAGTATTTGTATGGAGTGTAGCCATGTATGGAAGTAAAACATGGATAATAAATAGTTTGGACAAGAAGAGAATAGAAGCTTTCGAAATGTGTTGCTACAGAAGATTGTTGAAGATTAGGTGGGTAGATCACGTAACTAATGGGGAGGTATTGAATAGGATTGGGGGGAAGAGACGTTTGTGGCACAACTTGACTAGAAGAAGGGATCGGTTGGTAGGACATGTCCTGAGGCATCAAGGGATCACAAATTTAGCATTGGAGGGCAGCGTGGAAGGTAAAAATCGTAGAGGGAGACCAAGAGATGAATACACTAAGCAGATTCAGAAGGATGCAGGTTGCACTAGTTACTGGTAGATGAAGAAGCTTGCACATGATAGATTAGCATGGAGAGTTGCATCAAACGAGTCTCAGGACTGAAGACCACAACGACAACATCATTGTCAGCAGACCGTTGTCGCGGCCGTATGTCAGTTTACGAGACCAGAGCCGCTACTTCTCAATCAAGTAGCTCCTCAGACTGTCTCACAATGGCTGAGTGTATCCCGCTTGTCAAAAACGCTCGACAGACCGGATGGTCACCCATCCAATTGCTAGCCCAGCCCGTCACCGCCCAACTTCGTTGATCTTTCGGAAACTGGTGTTACCACTGCGGCAAAGCTGTTGGCAACAGAGAACGTGACTCCATTTCAGTGGACATGTTAAGGTCGTGAAGAAAAGGTTATAATTTCTTTTTATGGTTTGCGGGAGATCTATAAGATTTTCTAATGGGGAGTTTCCAATCCGTTTCAAAGTGACCAGTTCACTTACTCTTTCGTCTATGGCTACTCAGTCAGCTACATCTTACTTATTCAAAAGTCGCTTCAAGATGCATAAAGTGCATCCTGCAAAGCGCTATAATTTGAACATACACAATCAAACCTTAAAGTCGTTCGACAGAAAGGCTCCATTTTCCATTTTTATCAAGTCTTCGTCAGAAACGAATACGGCGTAAAGAACAGATTTTGAAACGTAACTTACAGCGCTAACTTAATATGAAATTCTTTAATTCTTTGAAAGATTTCCTGGCATTGCACTGAAAGATTCCTTTGTAGCACAATATCCTCGCATGTGCTAGGAGTAGCCCAAGCAGTAGTTTCTCGCTTCTATTTAAATTGGCTTCCACAGATATGAACATCTTTTCCTACGAAATCTTAAATGGCTGTGAGCACTATGGGACCTAACTTCTGAGGTCATCAGTCCCCTAGAACTTAGAACTACTTAAACCTAACTAACCTAATGACATCACAATCATCCATGCCCGAGGCAGGATTCGAACCTGCGACCGTAGCGGTCGTGCGGTTCCAGGCTGTAGCGCCTAGAACCGCTCGGCCACATAGGCCGCCTACTACGAAATCTTAGATTAACAATAAAGAACAATTTAAGTAATCTGTTGTCACGAAATCTGTGAAAAGTATCAGTATTACAAATACAGAGAACTTTATGTTTCTAGGTGATAGCTGAAAGAGGCGACGTGTAAATCTGTACTGTAGTCTTTATGTAAATTGTTATTTATATGCCAAAATCATTATGTCCATACATTAGTGGATTACCGTTACGGTAGTAGAAATTGTTATCTCAGATGTATGAAAGAAAATATGCCGAAGTCACAAGTTTAAAGGAATATATAAACACAGTATAGCTTACACTAAAACTCAATGAAAGAAAATCACATACCCATAGACCCAGGCAGTGGTAATTACATGATTCAATGATTTAAATCAGTTTGTCACAACATGAACGTACAAAGTGCTGTAACATAATAAATCTCATAAAATTATGTCCATATTGAGTGGATGTTTTGTGTGTATGCTTGTGTTTGTGTGTGTGTGTGTGTGTGTGTGTGTGTGTGTGTGGCGGGAGCCTACGGACGCTCAGCTGCGAGGTTACCAGCGCCCTTACACTTATTAAAACAAACGAATGTGGATAAAATCTCATGCACTCGAACTGACCACACAATCACTCTATCTCACATGCGCTAAAACAACGGAGAAGTAGCAAAAATAGTTATACATGAGATTAACTAAAAGAAAGGCAAAGGAAAATGTAATTTACTGATATCTTACAAAAACCGTGGGTGGGCCAGTCAACTTGTTACCAAATTAGAACCGCTCCATAAAATCTTAAAACTCGAATGAGATTAGTTTGAACGTTACCTATACTAGATGGAAGGTCAGTCGGAAAATCCGCTTCAGTCGGATGTGTGCGATGTCCTTAGGTTACTTCGATTTAAGTAAAGTTCGAGGGGACGGTGACCTCAGAAGTTAAGTCCCATAGTGCTCAGAGCAATCTGAATTTGAACCGCTTCGGTCGGAAAATAAAACACAGTCTAGTAAAGTGTGGCGCACAGTATTCTGCACATCACAAGCGCCACAAATTGGAGGGTCCTCTTGCCGGAGCAAGACGCAATGAGACAGAGCGTTGTGACCTGTGTGGAGACGAGTAAGGACCTCGATGTGACTGGAGGAGGTATGTCGCTGCCACGTTGTGGGCTTTACTAGGCGGAGCTTACTGTCTGTCACTTCCAACTACTCATCCTCCCACCGACCCAAGGCTATGGATCTCAACAGTAAGGCTATAGCATGTAGGTGGCTAGGACACTGAGATAACTCGTTCGCTGTTAGACCTGCCCCTTCGTTCCCCACAATATCCCTGTAACCTGGTACCCAACAGGGAGACATCTCCGTTCCCAGGAGGAGCTGGCCACGAAAACCGTATTGATGCACTTGCGTGAGAATACTATGTCTCCTAGCAGTATCGTACGCTTTACTGATATCGAAGAATATGCCAATACAGTGATGTTTACGTAGGAAATTCTGCTGAATAGCCGCCTCTAGCAGCGGCAGGTTCTCGGCAGCTGACCAGCTGACCGAAATCTCCGGAATCCGCACTGAGAGCGGCTAAGAGGCTGCCTGGTCTCTAACAACGAGACCAGATGACGGTCAACCTTTCTCTCCAGGGTCTTTCCTAGACAGCTTGTTAACTTGGCACATGCGTGGTACTTTACTGGTTTTAGGAGAGGTATCAGAAGTACCTCCCATCACGATTTGGTGAAGTTGTCTGTCTACCATATAAGATTAAAACATTCGGGAAGACTTTCCTTTGATGGCACTGCGAAACTTCGAAGCACTCTGTCGAAACAAGGTGCTTCTTCACAAGTCTCAGACAGAGCCGATTCTAACGCCCACATAGAAAATGGGAAATTGTAGGACTCAAAATTATTGTAAATGAAGTACAGCTTGCCCCTCTAGTCGCACAGTAGCGACGAAACGTCGGATCCTGGATTGTATTGGCAGTAGGTTTTTCAAAATGCTCTGCCAGCGTCTGAGCGATGTCTCTGGATGTTGTCTGTAGATACCCTTTTTCAGCACTGATGCTATTAGTCACCGACTGTGTTCACCAGAAATCCTCCAGACGGCTTCCCATATTTCAGTAGAACAAGTGGAATAGTTGATAGAGTCCACGAACGCTTGCCATGGCCCTTTCTTGCTGTTCTTCATGACGCATCGAGCCTAGGCCTTCACGACTCAAAAAGCCCTCATGTTTGGCCCTTTCTTGCTGTTCTTCATGACGCATCGAGCCTTGGCCTTCAGGACTCAAAAGGCCCTGATGTTGTCTGCTGCCGTTGGCATATAAAATGTCGAAGATTTGCACTCCTGTCCCGGATTTCTGAAGATCTCTCGTCTGTCCACCAAAGTACCGGATCTTGAGAGCGATAGGTCAGCAGCACAATGGATAACTTGAGTGATGTGATCCATCCATTCCTGGACGCTGTCACGTTGTTCAAGCACAGCAAGCTAGGTGAACCTGATCCAGTTAGGCTCACTGATAATCGGCTTCGCTGATTTCTGTTCAATCAATTCTCCATCCAGTAGGTGAATCTACAGGGAAGTGGTCACTGAAAAGAGGGTCGTCAGTTGTTCCCAACGTGTTGTGTCGGCAAGGGCTAGAAACCAGAAAGAGAGGTCGATGGCTGAGGATGAGCTAATAGCATTCGAGAAATGAGTAGGACTGCCACTATTTTGGAATCGCATCTCTTGAGATATCATGAGGTTCTACCAGACTCGACCACTGCGGTAAATGTAGCCCCATAGTACACTACGGGAATTGCAGTCATCCACTTGAAGAAACGGATAGGGGAGTTGTCCAATGAGGCCCATGACAGCCACAGAGTGTCTCGCATCCTTTGGATGTAAATACTGGGAGCAGAGAGTGATCCTCTGACCCACATTAAGTGCAGGAGAGAGCAGAGAAATGGTATGTGTTATTAACAAACAGCAGTGTCTCCCTTGCTTCAGACCCCAGTGATGTCCCCCTTTCCGTGGAGGGCATAGCCCTGTAGCATAGGGGCATGGAAGTATGGATAAACACTTTGAGGGTTGTATAAGCACTTGGAAACGTGTTTTCTATAAACTCAAGCACAGGGGCTGTGCATGTACCAAGAGATTCAGCTCCTCCACATGAGCTCAGAACCCATTTCTGTTGCACTGTAGTTCAGAGCCATCTATCATGGGAGTCGCTCCTTCACCCTGCCTTAGTGCCTTGATGAGGAGCCCACAATTGGTAGAGTGTAAGGCTTGGGGCAAGACGGCCGTCCCAAGCACGTTTTGCGGCCTACTGGCTTTGAAGCAGAAGCAGCAGAGTTGTTGTTGTTGTGGTTTTCAGTCCTCAGACTGGTTTGATGCAGCTCTCCATGCTACTCTATCCTGTGCAAGCTTCTTCATCTCCCAGAACCCACTGCAACACACATCTTTCTAAATCTGCTTAGTGTAGTCATCTCTTTCGTCTCCCTCTACGATTTTTACCCTCTACGCTGCCGTCCAATACTAAATTGGTGATCCCTTGATGCCTCAGAACATGGCCTACCAACCGATCCTTTCTTCTCGTCAAGTTGTGCCACAAACTTCTCTTCTCCCCATTCCTATTCAATACTTCCTCATTAGTTATATGATCTACCCATCTAATCTTCAGCATTCTTCTGTAGCACCACATTTCGAAAGCTTCTATTCTCTTCTTGTCCAAACTATTTATCGTACATGTTTCACTTCCATACATGGCAACACTTCATACAAATACTTTCAGAAACGACGTCCGGACACTTAAATCTATACTCGATGTTAACAAATTTCCCTTCTTCAGAAACGCTTTCCTTGCCATTACCAGTCTACATTTTATATCCTCTCTACTTCGACCATCATCAGTTATTTTGCTCCCCAAATAACAAACCTCCTTTACTACTTTAAGTGTCTCATTTCTTAATCTAATTCCCTCAACGTCACCAGACTTAATTCGACTACATTCCACAATCAGCGTTTTGTTCTTGTTGATGTTCATCTTATATCCTCCTTTCAAGACACTATCCATTCCGTTCAACTGCTCTTCCATGTCCTTTGCTGTCTCTGACAGAATTACGATGTCATGCTAATCTCAAAGTTTTTATTTCTTCTCCATGGATTTTAATACCTACTCCAAATTTTTCTTTTGTTTCCTTTACTGCTTGCTCAATATACAGATTGAATAACATCGGGGACAGACTACAACCCTGTCTCACTCCATTCCCAACCACTGCTTCCCTTTCATGTCCCTCGACTCTTATAACTGCCATCTGGTTTCTGTACAAATTGTAAATAGCCTTTCGCTCCCTGTATTTTACCCCTGCCACCTTCAGAATTTGTAAGAGAGTATTCGAGTTAACATTGTCAAAAGCTTTCTCTAAGTCTACAAATGCTAGAAACGTAGGTTTGCCCTTCCTTAATCTAGCTTCTAAGATAAGTCGGAGGATCAGTATTGCCTCACGTGTTGCAACATTTCTACGGAATCCAAACTGATTTTCCCCGAGGTCGGATTCTACTAGTTTTTCGATTCGTCTGTAAAGAATTCGCGTTAGTATTTTGCAGCTGTGACTTATTAAACTGATGGTTCGGTAATTTTCACATCTGTCAACGCCTGCTTTCTTTGGGATTGAAATTATTATAGTCTTCTTGAAGACTAAGTGTATTTCACCTGGCTCATACATCTTGCTCACCAGATGTAGAGTTTTGTCAGGACTTTTCTCCCAAGGCCGCCAGTAGTTCCAATGGAATGTTGTCTACTCCGGGGGCCTTGTTTCGACTCAGGTCTTTCAGTGCTCTGTCAAACTCTACACGCAGTATCGTATCTCCCATTTCGTCTTCATCTACATCCTCTTCCATTTCCATAATATTGTCCTCATGTACATCGCCCTTGTATAGAACCTCTATATACTCCTTCTACCTTTTTGCTTTCCCTTGTTTGCTTAGAACTGGGTTCCCATCTGAGCTCTTGATGTTCATGCAAGTGGTTCTCTTTCCTCCAAAGGTCTCTTTAATTTTCCTGTAGGCGGTATCTATCTTATCCCTAGTGAGATAAGCATCTACATCCTTATATTTGTCCTCTAGACATCCCTGCATAGCCATTTTGCACTTCCTGTCGATCTCATTTTTGAGACGTCTGTATTCCTTTTTGCCTGCTTCATTTACTGCATTTTTATATTTTCTCCTTTCATCAATTAAATTCAATATTTCTTCTGTTACCCAAGGATTTCTACTAGACCTCGTCTTTTTACCTACTTGATCCTCTGCTGCCTTCACTACTTCATTCCTCAAAGCAACCCATTCTTCTTCTACTGTATTTCTTTCCCCCATTTCTGTCAATTGCTTCCTTATGCTCTCCCTGAAACTCTGTACAACCTCTGGTTCTTTTAGTTTATCTATGTCCCATCTCCTTAAATTCCCATCTTTTTGCAGTTTCTTCACTTTTAATCTACAGGTCATAACCAATAGATTGTGGTCAGAGTCCACATCTGCCCCTGGAAATGTCTTACAATTTAAAACCTGGTTCCTAAATCTCAGTCTTACCATTATATAATCTATCTGATACCTTTTAGTATCTCCACGATTCTTCCATGTATACAGCCTTCTTTTATGATTCTTGAACCAAGTGTTAGCTATGATTAAGTTGTGCTCTGTGAAGAGTTATCGAGTTGAATGAAATCGACATTATCCGTTGATTTACCACCTGCATTCGCCTGTGGCGGAAGCTTGCCATTTACTTTTTTAGACTTTGAGGGCTTTGGAGGGGCTACCACAGCTGTAGTTGAGGCAGAGCGGGATTTTTTTACCAGGTTCTGCCTTTGTAGTTACTGGACGGTGTGCAGTGGTTGCAACTGTCCCTTTTTATGACGATCTCGGGAGGGCTATGGATTCTGTAACAACTGTAGCTTGGCAAGTGCACTGACAGACGCAGGTACTAGTGCTGTCACTAGTAACTTCCGTTTGTGTAGAGGCGACGGCGGTTGAAATAGGCTTTTTAAGAGCCAAATCAAAAGACCTAGTGAATGTGAGAGGCTGGGTGGCCTTATAGATCTTCTTGGCCTCTCCTTAGAGAATGCAATGCAATGTCTTATTCTCCTGTATCTTCCATTCTTCAATGAAGACACTGCAAATCCTACTCCAGACAGATTAATCCACAGGGTAGTATACACTCTTCGAAGGGGAGGAGCATCCAACTCTGTTATGGTCAGCATTGCCACAAGTTGTTTCACACTCACATTCTAAGGTACATGCCAAAAGCACTAGCATTGAAAACAGCGCATTTTGTTGGGAACATGTGGCCGTATGCTTACACGAAGGAAACCCACCTTAATACGCTTTGGGAGCTTCGTGCAATTTAAGGTAAGAATGAAAGATTCAGGTTTTATGAGATACCAATTCACCCTTTTCAATTTATTTCGCACATCAACACTCCCTTCCTGAGCCCAGTCATCCTTCAATTCCTCCTTGGACATAATTGGCTAAGGCACTTTGTTCTCTAGAGGTTGATGACTTATTGGAAACTAGCAGTCTCCACCGACATTGTTCCTTTATGCAGTCGCTTGCTGATTTCTGAATACTTGAATATAAGAAGGCGAAACCTTCTCGAAGTTTCGCTATTTTCGCTTCACAATCAAAAACACATTTTGACCAGCTGCATGCGCTCTGTTATTATATACTGAATAATTCTGTGTAATTCCTGAGTCAGTAGGACTAGCTACATTAGCCCTCTTGCTAGACTGGTTGTTAGTACAGATCAGCGGCCCACCCTTTCCGTTGGGGGAGCAAGAGGTAATTTCGAGGGTTCCAACGCAGTCCAACGAAATAAAAAGTCACCTGAGGCAGAGCCCCGTTTGTCTAGGTGAATCTTATACAGCTGAGATTCGGCAGTTTCCCCAGAGGTTGCCAGCTAACGACTGTTCCACTTCAGAAGCCATGCATCTCATTGGTGCGGAGCACACCTTGAAGTTGAGCGTTTCAGGTGGTCAAGTAAAAAAAAAGTTTCAGATGGCTTTGAGCACTATGGGACTTAAATTCTGAGGTCATCAGTCCCCTAGACTTAGAACTACTTAAAACTAACTAACCTAAGGACATCACACACATCCACGCTCGAGGCAGGATTCGAACCTGCGACCCTAGCAGCAGCGCAGTTCCAGACCGAAGCGCCTAGAACCACTCGCCCACAGCAGCCGGCGTCAAGTCAAGATCCGTCTTCCCTGTGACAAGCATCGTTCACTGCCACGCCGTACAGTGGTAGCTGAAGCATGCCTCGAGCGTATAGTGACAGAGGACTGGCTGCACATACTAGTTCCCAGCTCAGGAACCCCGGAGTCGTCAAGCCCTCACCCAGAAAATGAATGCTTAGCCTCCGGGGACAAATATGGATGGACATAAGCCAAAGTCAAAATACAGTAATGAGTACATACAATAAGTAAAATAAAATGAAATCATACCGCAAGAAAGTTGAGAAATTACAATAACATGCCAGATGTGCAACTGTAGTCTATGTGTGACTTTGAGTTTGTATGGCGTGAACAAACCAGACACAATCCACATAATGTCATTTCATAGTTCAATGCTGTGATGGCTATGACAGATCAGCTGATTACTATATCTGCAAGTACAACGGAAATCGAAGTGTTGAGGGTTGCTACCATTACTTCCTCTGCTACTTATAACAAACACAGATAGGGGCCATTTTCGTTAACCTATAGATTATGAGACGAGTTATTGATACTAATGTCTGCATATACGGAGTGTTGTATACTTTAGTATTTATTTTCATGTTACTTATTTATGTCTAAACTATTTTACTTAAACACACACCAAAAAAGTTTTTCATCACCCAGGTTCCCAGAACTCCTGAAGATAGGCGTTGACTGTGGATCTTGTATCACAGATAAAGTCCCTTTGCCTGTTCAGCACTGTCATTACACTATGCATGAGCAGCGATCTGTTCCAGTTATTCCACGGCTCGTGCTTGCAGTTCAACCGTGCCTAGACGTTGAATACCGCGGTTCGATCGCGTCCGCATTGTTTCTTTGTGCCAGGAAGGTTTCTCAGCGAGGGAAGTGCCCAGTCGTGTCGAGTCGTCTCGAGTCGGACGTGGAGTGGATACAGAGAGACAGGAACTGTTGATGACATACCTCGCCCAGGCCGCCCAAAGGCTACTGCTGCAGTGAATGCCGCTACCTACGGATTATGGCTCGTAGTGAGCCTCACAGCAACGTCACCATATTGACTAATTGTTTTCGTGCAGCCACAGGACGTCGTGTTACGACTCAAACTGTGCGCAATACGCTGCAAGATGTGCAACTTCATTCCAGACGTCCATGGTGAAGTCAATCATTGCAACCACGATGGCATGCAGCGCGGTACAGATGCGCCCAACAACATTCCGGAAGGACCGTTCAGAATTGGCATCACGTGATTTTCACCGATGAGTGTCACGTATGCCTTCAACCAGACAACCGTCTGAGACGTGTTTCGAGGCTAGTCGATCAGGTTGAACGCCTTAGACACACTGTCCAGCGAGTGCATTAGGATGGAGATTACCTGCTGTTTTGGGGTGGCATTATATGTGGCTCACGTACGCCGCTGGTGGTCATGGAAGGCGCCGTAACGGCTGTGCGACACGTGAATGCCATCCTCCGACAGATAGTGCAACAATATCGGCAGCATATTGACGAGGCTTTCGTATTCATGGACGACAATTCGCGCCCCCATCGTGCACGTCTTGTGAATGACTTCCTTCAGGAAAACGATATCGCTTGACTAGAGTGACCAGCATATTCTACAGAAATGAACCCTATCGAATATGTCTGGATTAGATGGAAAAGGGCTGTTTATGGATGACGGGACCCACCAACCACTCTGAGGGATCCACGCCGAATCGCTGTTGAGGAGTGGGACAATTTGGACCAACAGTGCCTTGATGAACTTGTGGGTAGTACGTCACGACGAATACAGATATGAATCAATGCAAGGGGACGTGCTACTGGGTATTAGAGATACCGGTGCGCACAGCAATCTGGACCACCACCTCTAATGGTCTCGCTGTATGTTGTGTGCCAGTGGTTCTAGGCGCTACAGTTTGGAACCGCGCGACAGCTACGGTCGCAGGTTCGAATCCTACCTCGGGCATGGATGTGTGTGATGTCCTTAGGTTAGTTAGGTTCAAGTAGATCTACGTTACAGGGGACTGATGACTTCAGAAGTTAAGTCCCATAGTGCTCAGAGCCATTTGAACCATTTGTATGTTGTGTGATTTTCATGAACAATAAAAGGGGAGGAAATGATATTTATGTTGGCATCTATTCCAATTTTCTGTGCACGTTCCGTACCTCGCGTAACCGAGGTCATGCAAAACTTTTTTAGATGTGTATGGTAAATACACAGAGTTTATTCCTCACGTATGAAATGAACGTTTTCCATTCTTCATGGCATTTCATCTATAGCGTTTGTATTCTTTTGGGATGTGATTTAGGACCTACACATCGAGCTAAGGGGCGACATTTCAGTTTCTTAAAACCGTTAACAGGCTACTGATTGTTACTCTTAAGCGACTGCACGCTGTACCAAAATACTGACAAAATAGTCACTTTGCATACGTCGGAAGTCTTATGATACTTATAATACCTGAAATAATGGACACTGCCAGAAGAAAAAAGACACTTTCAGAAGTGTCAACACACTCACGACATACTGTAACAACAGTGCATGGCCCGCATCTCGTGGTCGTGGGGTAGCGTTCTCGCTTCCCACGCCCGGGTTCCCGGGTTCCATTACCGGCGGGGTTAGGGATTTTCTCTGCCTTGTGATGATTGGGTGTTGTGTGATGTCCTTAGGTGAGTTAGATTTAAGTAGTTCTATGTTCTAGGGGACTGATGACCTACGATGTTAAGTCCCATAGTGCTCAGAGCCATTTGAACCATTTGAACAGTGCATGTGGTGAACATGAAATCATTACATTTATAGATCAATTGCACAAGCGGTTCTGAGATATCAGGTATCGAAACATGCAGAAACACCCACATAAGTACACTATGCGGTCAAAACTATCCGGACACCACCAAAAACATACGTCTTTCATATTAGGCGCATTATGCTGCCACGTACTGCCAGGTACTCCATATCAGAAACCTCAGTAATCCTTAGACAACGTGAGAGAGCAGAATGGGGCACTCCACGGAAATCATAGACTATGAGCGTTGTCAGATGATTGGATGGTGTAAATGGCAGACTTCTATCCAGACCATCACACAGGAATGCCTAGGACCCACTGCAGGTACTATGACAGTTAGGCAGAAGGTGAGAAACTTGGATTTCATGGTCGGGCGGCTCCTCATGAGCCGGTAAATGCTAAACGACACCTCGCTTAGTATAAGGACGATAGAACAGTAGAAAAACGTTGTGTAAAGTGACGAATCGCGGTATCCAATGTGGTGATCCGACGTGAGGGTGTGGGTTAGGCGAATGCCTAGTGAACGTCTTCTGCCAGCGTGCGTAGTGCCAACAGAAAAATTCTGAGGCGGTGGTGTTATCGAGTAGTTGTGTTTTTCATGGAGGGGGCCTGCAGCCCTTGTTGTTTTGCATGGCAGTGTCACAGTACACGTCTACATTGATGTTTTAAGCATCTTCTTGCTTCCCACTGCCGAAGAGCAATTCGGGGATGACAATTGCATCTTTCAACATGATCGAGCATCTGTTCAGAATGCACAAACTGTGGCGATAATAACATCCTTGTAGTGGACTGACCTGCGCAGAGTCCTGGCCTGAATCCTATAGAACACTTTTGGGATGTTTTGGAACAACGACTTCGTGCTAGGCCTCGCCGACCGACGTAGATACTTCTCTTCAGCACCTTACCGAACGTATGCCTGCGAGAGTGAAAGTTGTTATCGAAGCTACGGGTGGACCAACACATATGAATTCCAGCATAACCGATGGAGGGCGCAACGAACTTGTAAGTATTTTTCAGCCTGGTGTCCGGATGCTTTGGATCACTTAGTGTATATGGTGTAGCCTCAACGGGCAGCAATACCGGCCCTGACTCTGGCATCCAGTCGATAATACAGATGGTGAATACTTTCCTGGGATGCATTATGCCACACGTGTTCGACGCGTTCACTTGGTTCTGTAAGAGGTGTTGGCTGACGAGTCGCACGAGTCACTTCTCATCACCTTACATTCCACACGTGCTCAAGTGGACAGAAATAAGGAAATCGAGACGACCAGGAAAGATGTTGCACGTCTAGCAGATCACATTGAGTTTCAGGAAAGGTGTATGGGAGAGGATTCTCCTATTGGAACACCATATCACCTACATATTGCAAGAACGGCAAAGGAACCGGTCTAATAACATTTTGCATGTACCAAGAGCTGCTTAGCGTCACCTCCAGAAACACTAAAGGTGAATTAGACTTGTAGATCATAAGGCCTGGCGTGAGATCAGTGTGTCTTGGATGAATGCACTCTGCAAAACAACTCTCACCGGGTCTACGTCGTATGTACAGACGACCATCACTTGTGCGCAGGTAGAAACTGCTTTCATTGCTGACGACCATGGTGCTCCATTTCATCATCCAAGTGATCCTCTGAGTCTTGGATGTCGATGTTGTGGAGTAAGTGGAAGACAGGCTAGGGATTTGCGTGCCCGTTGTCCCACTGCTAATAACCAGTTCGCAACAGTTCGTGTTGACATGTCTGGGCTCAAAAGCCCTCTTATCTATGCTGTGGTAGCTGCACAACCTGCCGTTGCTGCCCTTACAATACGTCTGTGTTACGTGAACGTCCAGAACACCACCTACGGATGTGAGAATTTTCACGTGACAACTGATACCAGCATCGTTGTACAACTGATGGAGGACGTCCAAATAGTGTTGCAGTTCTCCGAAAGGACTATCCCACCACTCGGAAACCCACAGTTTGATCCATTTCAAACTCGCCCAGTGGCTTGTAGGAAGCACGAGTGCTACTACATAGCACAGTTGCCAGCTTTCTTCATATTTTGGCACCACATCCTGCATTCCCTATTAAATGGCCCATAAATACGGCACTCTGGTAGCTGTGCCACTACGCTGTTGGTGGATGATATGGAAGCCATTATCTACTCTCCTCCAGGCGGCATACGACATCATCAGATCGAAATCGATGTCATCTTTCCAGGTGTACTAATTTTTTTTCCGGCAGTGTATATATAACCCACTAACGCAGTAGTACATGACACATAATGTCAAGATTAATAATAAAATAATGTTTTTCTGCTCATCCCAGCATACTGAGGATGCTGATATGTATAACATAGATGTCTAATAAGTTTAAATTGCAGTAATTTCCCTCATGTAGCTATCCAGACTATGAATTTTTAGAAATTATGTCTAATCGTTATAAAACAGGTACAGTTTTACCAGTACACTGATAGCACGCTGATATAAAGATTTAAATTTAAGGAATAAAGTTAACTTCATATATCTTTTGAGACTGGTACATGTCTTTAAAAAAAGTATGCATAAAAATTATTCAATGTTTCTATCCTACATTGTGTGGTAGTTTAATTGTTAATGTACGTTAGTCTTCGCCTGCAGTGAAAACGACAAATAAGGTGAAATCCTATTAGGTTTCTCTGTAAATGTCGACTTTGTACTTTTTCTCTAAAGGTGGTTCTGTTATATACACTGATGACGTAATTTGTTATTATTGCATGCACTGCATTATGTCACCGTTACGTCAAAAAAATTTAAGTTATTTCTATGGTGGTTTTCACGTTTTAAAAATGGGGAAATGTCAATGGAAGAGCAACCCCGTTCAGGACGCCCCTCAACGTCAAGAAGTGACGAAACCGTCGACAAAATCAGTGCCCCTGTTAGTGAAGACCGTTGCTGAACCACTGATGCAACATGTCAGATGTCTGGAATATCATAGAGTTCAGTGCAAAGGATTTTATGTATAGATTTGCACTTGAGAAGGGTTGCTGCCAAATTTGTCCCTCGCTTTCTCACTGACCAGCTAAGGGAACGTCGAGTTCAGGTGTGTTTTGAGCTGGTGATGAATCGTGTTGCTATTGATACGATCCCGAAACAAAGCAGCAATCAAGCCAGTGGAAGACGAGTGAATCTCCTCGTCCCAAAAAAGCTCGCCAAGTGAAGTCAAACAACAAGACAATACGCACTTGTTTCTTCTTTTGCGGAGGTATTGTGGACGCAGAGTTCGTTCCCCCGGGTCAAACTGTCAACCATGAGTTCAACGTGGAGGTTGTGAAAAGATTGATGGAAAATATCCGGATAAAATGGCAAATATTTAGCGCACAGGCGATTGGTTCTTCCATCACGACCACGTGCCGGCCTCCACTGCCCTCTCTGTAAGACACTTTTTGACCAAAATCGGCACGACCCCAGTTGTCCACTTACCCGGTCAATCCCCCTATGATTTCTTTTGTTCGTCAGACTCAAAAGGTACACTTTTTGTCGCCCCCCCCTCGTACATTATGGCTGCACATCTTCATGTTATTGTAATGCCTAGACTTTCTTGTGTTATATTTTCATTCAGTTTTACTCAAAATGTTTCAAATGGCTCTGAGCACTATGGGACTGAACATCTGAGGTCATCAGTCACCTAGAATTTAGAACTACTTAAACCTAACTAACCTAAGGACATCACTCACATCCATGCCCGAGGCAGGATTCGAATCTGCGACTGTAGCGGTCGCGCGGTTCCAGACTGAAGCGCCTAGAACCACTCGGCCACACGGACCAGCTCCAGTGTTACTCATTAGGTTTCGCTGTCGTAGAGTGTATGGCCTGCAGAAATTGTTTTTTATTATTTAATAGAATTTTTACGTTATTGACAAATTGCAACCCGTTTTAAGCTTCCAGGCTAATTTAGGACAAACCATCATATTACTTTCTCAATGTACTTCTGAGCAAAGAGCGATTCTGGTAGCTGGAATTCACCGTCTTTGTTAATCATGCGTTCTTCTGGAAATATTTCCACAGCAACTTTCATCCTCTATCTAATATTTGTTTATATCTAACCGAGCAACGGAACACCAATTTTCATAAATTTAACTTTGAAACGGTTTATATAACGAAACATTTCAGTCCCTATCGCACTCCCTCAGGGGTTGAATTTCCAGAGAGACTGAAACATGTATTTTTTAAATTCTAATCGAGTTGTCAAATACCAATCATTATAGATGTAGCTTAAAATCATTTAGTGGTTTTTAGTAGTTATTCATTTTCAAAAAAGTTTCACCCACTATTTACCACGACAGTGGCTGAAATTTCGAAAATGCTGAAACCTTTTTGCTTTTCTAACTGAGAAATCAAATACCAGCTTTCGCAGTTGTTGCTTCAAAATTCCCTTAATAGCGACATATTTTCAAAAAGCGTTCCATCCCCTGTTTCACTATCTTTGCAGTGAAATTTCAGACAATCCCTTCATAAACGCCGGCCGCGGTGGTCTCGCGGTTCTAGGCGCGCAGTCCGGAACCGTGCCACTGCTACGGTCGCAGGTTCGAATTCTGCCTCGGGCATGGATGTGTGTGATGTCCTTAGGTTAGTTAGGTTTAAGTAGTTCTACGTTCTAGGCGACTGATGACCTCAGTAGTTAAGTCACATAGTGCGCAGAGCCATTTGAACCATTTTGAGCCTTCATAAACGATGCCCTCAGTATAAGATCGATATCCTCTCCAAACTTCACGTTTGTGGTCTTAAAGGTTTGGGCTCGTCGGTGACGAGTCAGTGAATCAGTCTGACCCTATTTCACCCATTTGATGGTTGAATTTCCAAAAAGAGTGGAAAACCTATTTACAAAGATATAGCTTTAAAAAGCTTTGATAAAAATGGTGCATAAAATTCCTCTGGGTTTGGGGTTGCTTTGTCAACCATAAAATTCCGACGTTTCGGAGACTTTTGCAAGACCCCTTTCTCAAGGTATATTGCTCAGTTGAAAATGCGCCGAAACGTCGGAATTTTAAAGTTGACAATGCAACCCCAACCCAGAGGAACTTTAGTGACCGTGCCAACGGCCGCGGAAGCCCACATTTATACTTTGATAAAATTATTTTCATGCAAAATCTCATTCCTTATTTCATCCCATTAGGGGTTCAATTTCCGAAAACAATGAATCATTTCACACCATTAGGGATTCAGTTTCCAGAAACAATGAATCACGTTTGGCTTGGGTTCGAATGAGTTCATTGCGAGCAGAAGATCGCAGCTCCTCGCTCGCTTGATGGTGCGCTTGATGCAGGCCCGCCCACTACCGACGCACCGTAAGGCAAGAAATCTCGCACCAGGGCGTATCCCTTCTTCATTGGTCGTGCCGGCGACAGGCCTCACATGGGGGAGTGATGCGTCATATATAGCCTCTTCTTTCCAAGTCCTTCTTTCTGTCTTCCCTTGGTGCCAGACGTCAAACATGGTATTTTCTAGGCCCGCCTGGATGCTGTCCTGCATCAAAAGGGAGAACTGCGACTCAACCCAATGCAAAAGTCAAGGCACAGTGGGAGCTGTGTCCAGAGAATGAAGATCTGTCCCTTCGGGGATGGGGGAGGGTTGAGCAGGGCTGCTAGGCTGTGAGGGTGGGGGGTGTTGTTGCTCACTCTGTGTACGACCTCTCTGCTCTGGGCAGCTGCTGCTCCTCTTCCTCTCTCTGCATAGAGCACAGACCAGCAGGAGCTCTGCATGCCGGCGACCTCATTTGTCGGAGTCCAGGGTTCCGACTGCTGAACGACTGGGTACTGGGTGACCGACCCACCACATGAGTAGGAGTGGGACCTTGACCGAAAAATAGGAGCTCGTGCTAGTAGGCGGCAAAGTACGAGAGGTGCATCCGCTTCTCTGGAGTGCAGGGTGTAATTGCCGAGGAGTGTCGAATGAAATCATCGATAACGGGGGTCACCGAGGGGGACCAGTACATTGATGATGACGTGCTCAACCTGGCAACTCGTAGTGCCCTTGGCCTAGGGGCGAGGCCGGTGAGCAGGCTGCCCCTCCCCCCTCCCCCCATTCCAGAGCAGCCGATCTGGGGCGAGACGGGCTCCCATCTTTTTCACTCATCTTTACATCTTGGCTGAACAAGAGGCGGGTGATTCGAGTCTAATTTCGAGGGCGTCTATGTCTACTGCTCCTACCTCACAAGAGGACATGGGACAGAATGATTGTTTTAGAGAGACATACTAGAATTAGCCAGATACTAGACTCTTGTTGTAAGAAAGGAAAAATCAGCCAGTCTTCAAGCCCTGGCAATCAAAACCTCACTGCCTTGTCTATCGCTCGAGGGGCGATTAGAAGAATTGGAGAAAGAGAATGAAAGACTGTGTCAGCAACGAGTCCAAACATGGGCTGGAGTGGCCGTGAAAGCAGCCCCAGAAACATAGACCACCAAAGAGACTATTGCAAAAATTTCGAAAAGACCAGTCACAGCAGTCTTCTTGATAATCTTGCCTGTTCAGAGCATTAAGAAGTTGCAGGAAATCTTCACTACTACTGCAGACCCGGCAAAAGATGAAATCACAATTAATAAAGCAAAGGCGACAAACAAAGTTGTCATAGTAAATGTATCCACAGAGGATGGCAGGAAAAAAATTCTGAACAACACAAAACTGAACAAAGGTATAAAGTGTGAGCCACCAAAAAAGCGGAACCTTCTGGTGATTCACTGTGATGTACCAGTAGCATTAAAAGATTATGACATCTATGAGACAATATATCATCAAAACGTTGATGACATGGACTGGGACAGTTCTAAAAATGAGTTCAAGTTACGTTTTAAAACTGGGCCCCAGGAATGCGATGTAGTACATCACGTTGCCGAGGTCTCTGGAAAAATGTGATATAGGCTCACCACTATGGGCAGAATCTACTGGGGGATGAAAAAGTCAGTATAAAATTTAAAACTTAATAAACCACGGAATAATGTAGATAGAGAGGTAAAAATTGACACACATGTTTGGAATAACATGGGGTTTTACTAGAACAAAACAACAACAAAAAACAAATATTGCTAGACGCGTGAAAGATCTCTTGCTCGCGACGTTTGGTGATGATCGTGTGCTCAGACGCCACTTTCGTCATGTTTGACCTCCCAGATCCCCAGACTTCAGTCCGTGCGATTATTGGCTTTGGGGTTACCTTAAGTCGCAAATGTAACGTGATCGACCGACATCTCTAGGGATGCTGAAAGACAACATTCTATGCCAATGCCTCACCATAACTCTGGACATGCTTTACAGTGCTGTTCACAATATTATTCCTCGACTACAGCTATTGTTGAGGAATGATGGTGGACATATTGAGCATTTCCTGTAAAGAGCATCATATTTGCTTTGTCTTACTTTGTTATGATAATTATTGCTATTCTGAGCAGATGAAGCGCCATCTGTCAGACATTTTTTGAACTTTTGTATTTTTTGGTTCTAATAAAACCCCATGTCATTCCAAGCATGTGTGTCAATTTGTACGTCTCTATCTACATTATTCCTTGATTTATTCAGTTTTCAAATTTATACTGACTTTTTGATCACCCAGTATATAGGCTTCCATGTCATCAATCTCCAGGATTACTTAGTGGTTCTCTAATACCACAATTGTGGCAATTTAGACCATGTGCATAAGCACTGTGAACGACAGCCTGCTTACTCCAGGTGTGGGGCTGAGGATCATGTTAGGAAAAGCTGTGGCAAAGCTGGGATATGAATCCCCTGCACAAGGAGAGGGAAGAAAGCCTGTAACATCACTGGAAGAAACTGCCCTACATACAGGATGTTAGAGCAAAGGCTTATTGCCTGAACTGATTATGGCAGAGGCTGTACCTGGACACAGGAAGTCTAAGAGAAAGTCCCCAAGCTAGAGGTTGAGGGATGCAATGAGGGCAAGTAGATTCAGGGAATTCATTCAAAAGCTTACAACGTCGCAATCTCCTACATTATTAATGACAGATGTATGTGTACAAACACACGCTTATGGTCATAAAGATGCTCCCTCTCCTCCAAGCTGAGGTCTAAGGTTACCCAAAGATCATTTATGACCCCACAGGCATCCTGCGGTAGGGAGTCGTCTGGTGAAAAAGTATAATGCTACGAGTACAAAACAGCAAGTCCAGGTTAATGTTCTGAGCAGCTCAAGTTCGCCAGTAGGCTTACTGGAGCATGCTCTGCAATTAGCACACCTAGAAGAGCCAGCTGTCCTCACTACAGCCTGGAAGCATGTGAAACATTTCGGTCATGAGTATGGAAGAGACATCACCTTTCTGGTAATAGAGTTTGTGGATAGGATACAGCTTAAGACGATGAATCATCCCACTGGCTTTGGGGCCCCGCGGGACTTAGTCAAAAAGGTGTTCGAAAGACGAAATAAGAAATTCGATCTGGATGAGCTATACAATCAATCCGTTATTACTAATGGAAGAATAGCACATGATTGGAGTAGGAACTGGCCAGATTCTCATATTCATACATAAGTTCCATGTGAGGCTTTTAAACTTTGGACAGATAAACACACATAACAGCAACTTAATCCTGCAGGAACTGTGAAGAGTGGTGGAGGACAGGTGGCTGGATGTGCTCTGCCTGCCGTGGTCATAGTAACAAAGAGGGTGCTGAGAGCTACAGTCCTCACACAGTTTCCTGATGATCACTGCAACGTCGTGGAATTGCAGTTGCCTGTAGGAGTGCTATATATCGTCAACACATGCTTTCAGTATGGCAGAGTGCTTGACGAGTTCCTAGATAAATTAAGACATCTAGCCATGGCGTTGCGGAGGAGCTAATTTATAGTGACAGCAGATATAAATGCCAAGTTCCCCCGTACGGTTCAGAAGCACTAAATTTGACAGAGGTGAAAAAGCAGAAGAAACCATCATGACGCTGCAGTTAGTGGTCGCCAACAAGCAAGGGAACTCCCACTTACTCTGACAGTGAGGGGGAAGGGGGGGCACAAACATTGACGTTACACTAGTAACGCCAAACCTTGCAAAAAAGATAATGGACTGGACTGTATGGGATCAGGTCACAACAAGCGACTATAATCGAATAACCTTTCCTTAGCTGAGAAGGAGGGCCACTGGGACATGGGGTGGGAAATACAACTTAATTACAACAAGACCGACTGGGACGGATTAGCGAGGGAGTGCGACCTACCGATATTGTCGGAGGGTGATGAGTATGTAGAGGAGTACGCCGAAGAGCTGGTGAAAGCAGTTACCAGGGCGGTGAAGGTAGCAGTACCAACCAGAAGGAGAACCGTTGCGGCCTCCCCTTCACCACGGTCAGCCAAACTGGGAGGAATGCATCAGTCTGTAAGGAGGGCGAGGAGGTCGTATCAGCGAAGTGTCGTCTGGGAAGAAAAGCTACAGTGGTTGCAAGTGTACAGAGGAGCCAACAGGTGCTCAGGGCAGTCAGTTTGAGGAGGTGGGACAGGTTTGTAGAAAGCCAGTTGGGTTCTGAGCCTTGGGGTGTCCCATGCAAGTTAATATGGGAAAAAATAAGGTCACCTATGGTGTTATCTACCGCCAGGGATGAGGACCGGATGACTGAAACATGCTGGGAAACTGCCGGGGTCCTCGTCGAGGCCCTGTTGCCTGACGATAAAGAGGAAGATGACTCGGTGGTACCACAAAGAATCAGGAGAGAAAACCAACGGGTCTATGAAAATAATAACATGATTTATCCCTTCTTCGAAGAGCAGGTAGGTGCCCAAATAAAGTCCCCTAAGAAGGGAAAGGCTCCAGGCCCATTCGGCATTACAGCAAGGGTAGTGCAATTCTTTGCCCTCCCCCCCCAAGCCAGTGGCACCTCTCACTAAGCTATGCAATTAGTGTCTATGGCTCAGAAAATTTCCGTCCATCTGAGAAAAAAGCGCTAAAAATAAAAAAAGGTCCAGGTAAAGACACTAAAGAAGCGAAATCATTCAGACCCATCTGTTTATTGGACCTGCTGGGTAAACTTTTTGAGAGGCTGATAGCAAATAGACTGACAGCACACCACGTGCTGAGTGGGATGAGTGACAGACAATTTGGCATCAGTTTGGGGCGATCAGTGTCTGACACAATCGCCCTGGCTGCAGATGTCTGTGACTCTGTCCGCAAAAGTACATAGTCGATATCATGGTGGACATCAGTGGTGCCTTTGCCAACCTGTGGTGGCCTTCGTTGTTCTCCTGCTTGCGGGAAGAGGATTGTCCAGGGCCGCTACATGGCTTTCTTAGGAGCTATTGCGAAGACAGGAAGGTCTCGCTATCGGCCCCCCGCGGAAAAAGTATCAAGGAGATAACAAAGGGACCTGTCCTGGGGCCTCTCTTTTGGGACACTAACATGGAACTCCTTCTGAATGATTTAAAAAGCAATAACGATGTGCTATAGGTCATAGCCTACGCAGACGACATCCTCCTGTTGGTTGGCGGTCGTAGCCGCGAAGACTTAGAGCCTAAAGTTGAAAGAGATATATCTATTTTGACTACATGGAGCCACAAAGCCAAAATGACAATAGCGCTAAGCAATTACACATATTTGCTACTAAAAGGACAACTTGTTAGGAATCCAACTGTCAGAATTAACGACTCACTAGTTCTTCGGCGCCGTGAGGCCTGTTATCTAGGTGTATTCGTACACGAGAAGTGTAACTACGCATCACACATTGACACTGAGACACAAAGATAACTGGAAACGCTTTTCAGCCTAACTGGAATTGGTCACAAACGCCATCTCCCACCTGATCTAATTATATTATACCATAACAGTATCTTAACTTCAATCGTAGGATACGAGTCAGAAGCCTGGGAACACAGGCTCACGAGGGTCATGCCTGCCATGGTCGTAAGAAGGGTGCAGCGAAGCATGCTCCTGGGCTCAGTAGGGGCACATAGAACAACTCCTGTGGGGGCATTGCTAGTATTAATGGGTCTCTGTCCCCTTGACATAAAAATCAGAGAACAGGCCACTTGGTACTGGTGAAGAAGGAAATGAGGGAAAATAGTGGAAATAATTGGGGTTCATGTCAGGGATGTCTGGAATTAAAAGGAAGGGAAATAATTATGGCAAGAACAGTGGGGCTGTGATGAAACAGGTCGAAGAACATATGAGTTGCTGCCACTTATTAAGGAGCACTTAAAGCCTACCTACCTTAAACCAACCAGAGGACTGCTGCACTTTCTTACTGGTCATGGACCCTACCCTACATACGTATGCCTGTTCGGGAAGCGGGCTACACCAACGTGTGACTGTGGTGCTGTGCGAGGCACACCAGACCGTGTGCTGTATGAGTGGCTCCTCGTCGACGATGTTGCAGGTCAACTTAGTCAACAACTTCCTAACCATGACACGCACCACCTGTTCAGGTAAGAGGATACTTTCCACATCCTGAACGAATTCTCAGATCAAATATCCCGTAACGTCGTACTGACTTTAAAGGAAAAAATTCTTAATGAATTCTTAAGGAACAATCGATTACTATTAAAACCAGAATTAGACTCCATGCACCTGTCCTGTTCCGCCGAGGCGTGGACTTGGCCAGCCGCTTCACGGCTAGGATCCGCCATGTCTCGGATTAGGGTGGAGGCTGTACATCTCTCTCGAACCGATCGTGACACGCGCCAACAATGACATTAGATGTAAGAAATAGGTCAATTGTAGGATAAGATAGGAAAATTGATTAGGATAGCACTCCGGCAATTCAACGTCTTAGGCCAGCCCAGTGCCAGGGGCACGCTCACTTGGGTTAGCTCGGTGGGCAAGCCCAACAACTTAGGTTCGTAACATGCTGGCACACCTGTAACGTAGCAGGTAGTGTAGGTCAGTTTAGGTATAGATAAAGTTGAATACACACAACACAAACAACACCTGTAGAGAACTACTCACAATAAACTAGCAACCATGATACTCGTAGAACAGAATAACATTAAACAGTTAATCATAAATGCCGGTAGTGGTGAAATAACAGAAGTACAAACATACCTGTAGTATTAGCTAACTAAGCTGCAGTAATTGTAATATGGCTGTAAATTTAGGACCCACTAATGTATCAATATAGTTAACTTTGAATAAAGAAATTAATAAAAACAATGAATCACGCAATCTTTTGTTTCTAACCAAGAAATCAAACACTTATGCTCGTAGATGTATCTTCAATATATTTTAGTAGTTCTTTGATAATGACACATTTTTTTAAACAGAAGCTTTGACCCACTGTATCAGACCCATAGGATTTCCAAAAAAGATGAAACATGTATTTACATATTTTTGATCGAAAAATCAAATACCAATTTTCGTACGTCGAGCTCCAAAATTAATTGAATAAGAATTTTTTTTCTTAAAAAAGGCTTTCATCTCTTATTAAACCCCCGTTAGGGTTGTAATTCCGAAAAAACCCTTGTTAAACGACGCCTACAGTGTAAGATCCACACCTTCTCCAAATTTCAAGTTTCTGTATTTAGTGGTATGGGCTAGGTGATGACAGTCAGTAAGTCAGGCTTTCAGTCAGGACTTGCCGTTTGCATATAGAGATTTGGAAATTAATAAATAATTATTTTTTCACTCATGTATATCTGCAATTATTGATTGTTCTGCTAAAAGACTCGAGGAGATACGTGAAATTGCATTTCTGACAATTATAGAATTATGATTGAGAACAAAAAGATACAAATTGGTTTCTCTTACTACAAATAATAAAGAAATCAGTTCTCAAGTATCTAAGTGCGAGTTTTATGATAGTCTCGAACACCTCCTAACAACTGTTCTCTAATGCTCTAGTACACAACTGATAACTTGCATTGTCTTTCCACTGCAGCTGCGTGATCAGCAACATGCTAAAAATATTATTTTCAAAAGCAATACTGCGATCTGTGCAGAGTGCAATTCATGGTCATAATACCAACTGAGACATATTTTACATAGGAGTTATTTGATCAGGAGGCGTTTGGTTCCAAGCCTTAAGCGGTGTAAAAACATTGAAAAAAAGCAATAAAGACTTTTATTCACTATATTCGTAAAGTAGATTATTTGTGAATGACAAATTTTACACACACGTTAATTACTCCACAATGTCCATACTCAATAAAGACGACTCTGTCCATAACAATGATAGTGTATTACCCTCAATATAAGCTTACACAAATCTGAAAAAATCCCTCAAGTGCGAAAGCAACCAACAACTATGTGCAACAAAAAGGCAAATTACCAAAAATCCTCAGTTAATACCAAAGTCTCCTCCGGCGCTACCATCGTTATCACGGAAGGCTGCAACCTCTGGGCTTCTATCCACCACAGGTTGCGTCCTACCACTTCCTACTCCTCTCAACAATTTTTTGCTTGCTACTATTAGTGATAATAATATCCCAGGCTCAGAGTTTGCGTATGTACAGCAGCAGAAACATTGGTTAGCTTTGCGAAGAAGTATTAACATTCAACTTTCATAATGCCCACCCTCATTTTTAAGAATTTTGTGGGGTGAGCCTTGCCTGATAAGATGGCAAGGAGCAAACACAAAATTTGTACTTTGCAAAATCGAGAAAAATAGCATAAGATATTTTACAGAACTGGCAGAGTACATAAACATAAGCTTAAGATTACCTATGTGATGTACATAATAGGAAACTGATAAGATGTATAATGTTGCCAAGAGAAGAAAAAAACATACAAGTATCATCTTGTGCTTGTAAGCACTTATCTCCACCTGACATTGATAGTACTTCATTTAATAGGAGAACAAAATGTTATGTATAGTTCTTCTGGAGTGTACAAAATGTCTTTCAGTCATGTAGAGAAAAATATTACACAGAATTTCAAACAGTGCAAAGAGAGAGAAAATAAATATACAACTATCATTGTGCTGGCAAGCACTTATATCTGCATGACATTAGCTGTAGTTCATTTGACAAGATAACAAAATGGTATTTACTGATCCTCAAGGCAGTAGAAAATCATTGGGCAATAGGAAACAAGGCAAAGAAACACGCGCTTTATGTGCTGTAGGTTCAAGGACAACTTACATTATGTCCACTGACAACCACACCGAAATATTAATATATTTATTTGATGACACACAAGTTTGAAGCGTAAGCAGACTCAGATATTAGCTACATACATTAAGTCCACTGATAACCACACCAAAACGTTTTAGTCTGTCACTCCATTTCATATTCACATAAAGATTCTGTAAGAATTAGTAGTAGTAGTATAAGGCACAAGTATACTTTACTGAGTACCAAGGAATTCATGAAGATTATAAGAGATTTGACATAGTATACCTTTGTGAAAATTGACACAGGAGATAAAAAGTCTCGTATCTGACAGAATAACAAAAACGAATCATAGAGAATATATGAGTAACAGTAAGTTATATACACTTGAATATAAAAGTCAACATTATGTGAATAGGCACTAAGCTCAAGCTCAGTAAGTGACTCAGAATATAAATGCCTACAGATAATTACGTAAGTGCAGTCAGAATCGAATACAGTCATAGTGTTATGGACTCATACTCATATGGCCATACAGCACATACACACATACCACAACATCAGAATAAATAAAACGTTGAAAAGACATACCTTCAAAAGCAAGTAATAATGACACAACACACTCTAAGATGCAAACATAACTTTTTATCCTCGAACTGTTCAATAGTAGCTGAAAAGAAATGGTTTATTAACCGAAAGTGAAAAAAATAACCTCTCTCGAGCTTCAGTATTGCTTAATGACATGAGAAAAACAGTCTTCGTTTTACAATAATTAGTTGAACATGACAAAGTGGGCACTGCATCAGTGCTCTAGCAGAACCATAAGAGTAAATCTGAAATAAAATTGTCTAAATAGAAGACACTTAAGTACAGGATTAACTTATTTTACACAATTATTTACAACATGCATAAAAATGTAGCTGATCGACTTGCATCAAGGCGTAACAATACTACAAGCTGGAAAGAAAAAAATTGTCAAAATACCTAAAAAATTTATGTACAAGTCACAGATAAATGTTCTAAATACGACTGGTAGTTTCGTAATGTCTAACTCTCTCTAACAGACCACTACAACATTCATATTGTTAGAATGTAGATCTCCTGCTACATACGTAATGGTCCGATCTGAAAATGTTGATTAGTTCATATAGAAGTACAGAGTTCTATGTTATTTTTATTACTTCTGCCATAGAAAAATTCAATTATGATTATGTCACACGCAATAAAATATAGTATAGCAATTGTAGACAGTAATAACTAAAAATCTAAATTTTTCACTGCGACAATTTCGTTTAACAGCTTCGCAAAGATAGAAAATTCATTTCACACATAACTCACATCATTCAGCAGTAGAGAAAAAACTTTGTGAAACTATCCATGGTCATTACAGATACGACCGCATATGCACTCTTGTCTCCAAATCTCCAAATACGTGAAAAGAAAATGTGTAACCAGCAAGCGCTGCTGTTTCACATAGATAAAAGTTTTGTGTTTCCTGGAGTTTTCAACATATGTAGCAGGAATGACTGGTATCTCAAACTGTAATTTGTGTTCTTCTCTCAATCAATAGTTCTTAACTTCACAATACATCACGTCATTATCAAAAAATTTCAATGGTCCTGTCCTCTGAGAACTCCTTTCATGACAAAATAAATCTCTTTTGAAAATGTCACTGTGACTCTAATTTCGAATAAAGTGTGTAAAAACACAACCTCCATGTATTTGGTACAGCTGTGGATTGCTTCGTTCAAAGAGTGCACATTCCTTACTTTGTCTCGTTCCATAAATATCTGCAAAACATGCTTCCTCACAAAGTCATTTATGATGCCTCTCTGTCAACCTCAGAACAACATATTTAATCAGCCTTCTGCATCATATCCTACGAATCATAGTGCACTACACATAATACCCCGTAACTGCACCAAAATATACTACATTTGCGCCATAAAAATCACAATATCGTCGTCAGTCTCACATGGCTATCCTAAAGCTAAATTCATCATCATATTCTTTATCTATATCACATAGTGTTCCCAAGATTCATCATGTTTATGCATACGACTTGAAATTATAACTCTTCGAAATACTTCCTAAATAGCAGAACAATAATCGGTGAGAAATGTTCCTCGTTAAATTACTGTCCATCGGAAATACTTTTCTCAATTCATAACCACTCATACACAGTCTCTCATTCAAAATAAAGTCACCAGTTGTACTTCTAGAATTCATGACCTTCTTCACAAAATATATCCCTACAGTAAAAGTCATCTCATGCACTTTCCTCAAAAGTAACACAGTATTCTGTCTGCTAAAGGTAAAGCAAAATGTACATCACAAGTTACCATAAGGCACAAGAAAATTCATTATATATGCAATCTATTTCCCAGCAGAACAAAGTGATTATCTTAGAACATCAAAACCAAGTAATCTGCTGTACCACGATCTAAAAGAAAAGTTTCAAATTCGTAAAATATGATAACAATGTTACATTTCAATCAGATACTGCACTAGTAAACAGAATAATAGGAGGTGAATACAAAAAACTGCATACCACTCCAGGTTTTCATAGTGGAAATATGGAAGCTTGTTATGGCTTTTTCAGACCAAGTTTTGCAAATTTAAAGCACTTTTCTTCACACAACCCAAATCATAGATTATCACTATTCATCAGAATTCCCTACTAAGTAGATTGACAGTATGAGATACATTAACGGATATAGAGATTAGTTGAGGAGTATGAAACAGCACTGAAAGCTGAAGTATGAAAATGCACTTCAATAGCTGGGGCACCTATACTCGCCATTGCATATGTGTACCAAAGTTCAGTAAATTCGTAGAGTACTATTCTTTGTACAGTTTGAAGTTAGATTCATAATGAAGACTTCGTGATTTATGTTTGTGTATGGTTTCACGTTCCACAGTATTTGCATGTGCGATTTGCCATACGCAAAAAAGACCTTCATATACCAAGGAAAACTTGCTACTTAAAGACTTTCCTTTATCAGATAAACGATGCAATTCGAGCAACGCTTTATAACCCACCTGTAAGCTCTTGATGCTCACTCTTGGATTATGTAACTTCTTCCTTTCCTCTGTTTGTTTTCTGCTGTTTTCCAATGGTAAATTAATTATTTCACGAGACCTTAAACGTCGTTGTTTGGGGAAGGCTGCCAACTTTTTTATACTATCTGGTGGTGGTCTATTCTTTAGTACGAGTGGAGGCTAAGTTGTAGAACTCGGTAGTTCATTATCGATATTTTGAAAACCAGATAAGTGTAAATCCCAATTTATCTGTTGACAATAGCAATACAACCTGCAAACCTTAAATAATTCTTTCATAATGCGTCCTGAAGGGTTGCTAGATGGCATAAAACGGGATATAAATGTTGATTTAATTCTCCTACATCTCAAAGTTTTTAGCTATGTATTACAACGAAATTGTGGGCCACTATTAGAAATTAGTTTGTAAATATGCCCTAGTTATTTCAGAAAATTCTTTGTGAATTCTATAGGAACAGAAATCAGAGTAGGTTTCCGTAAAAGTGTGAATGAGACAAATTTGAAGCTAAGTTCAACATTTACAACATTTACTAAACACTGTCTCACTAATCGCATTAACTAGGCTTACAGAATCAAGTACAGCAGAAAGTGAAAAATCTCCTATGGAAATATTTACAATAGGATGTACAAGTTTATTTTCACAGTCGTCATTTTCTCGTAGCAAGGTCTCTCTAAAGTCATCAAAACCTACTGTCGGCATTTGTTTGCAGGCATGGCAGCTAGTCATTGTTGTGTAGGCTCGTTTTACCTAGAGTTGTTGCGCGGGTTGGGTGGTCTGATTTCTACAGCTGCACCACACTCAGAATTTGAATTTCTAAGATTAAACAGCTTTGGTTTGATCTGTCATCATAATTATTTCATCTTACATAACGGTTGTTAATATTACTGTCCCGTGGGCTCGATGCCCTGATTTCTATAACCTGAACACCATGTTCAGAATCAAAATATGTGATTTACTCTGTCATTCCTATTATGTCTGAAATGTCTTCATTGCCGTAACGTGTATGTTCATGCGCTTCCAAGATGTTCATTCCTATGCTGATCATTTCGAAGGCCACGAGAAGAATTTTTGGACCTCCTGTAATCTGTACTGTAGGGCTTACGTCTCATATGTTTCCGTCGTAGCTCTCATCATATGCTCAATCGGATTCCATCTAAGTTTTTGGTCACAGTACTGACGATAATTTTAGAGTCTGAAAAGCTTCCAAATCATGCTTACAATACCATGCCAAACTATGTGGCGTAATCTGACAGGTAATTAAATCAGACAAGTGGGGATTAATTCCAATGGAATCTGCGGATTGTTAAATATCTGTTCATGTGCATCATGTTTTCAAAGTCCTGCACAGAAGTTGAAAAATTAGATTGTTCATAATTGTGCGTCATGATAACGTTGTTTCAGACCAGTAAGGGGACAAGAATGCATGATAAAAATCACCATACGTGTGAAATTCATTTGGAGTCGCTCTCACTCTTCACAGGTTCTCTGTCAAGGTAACTGCGAATCAATGGTCAATTGGCCATGTTTACGCTAAAGAATAGTCAACCACTCCCTAGGGTGAATTTACTTACTTTGAGAAAATGTTCACTATCAAAATCATCTTTTTTATGAACGAATGAATTTTCTCTCATACAGTAACTCGCAATCCATTTGTTATGTCCTGCAAACATATCAGTTTCGTGAGAGAAGAAATCAGCATTTCCAAAATTAGTGGATTCATTGTGTTTCCAACGTGATGATTGAACCTAATGGTATCATTATCACAGTCGATCTTTTCTTCCATATTGGCAAGCTGTCCCAGTATCTTTCTTACGTCACGTTTATTTTGCTGAGAAGTCGTCGTCTTCATTCTTTAAAACGTTACAGAGACTGAAATTCTTCCGTATCAGCGAACTTAACCGGCTGAGTATCGTCTCTCGTCTTGTCTAAATCATTGTTCGTTTGCGTCACTCACTAGGATAATTCTTGGTCACGTTTTGCAACAGTCATCAACTGATTTTGTGTCTTTGAAACTTCAGTGTTAGTCTGCAACTGTAATGACTCGAACTTTTGTGCTAATTCCTGTATTTACAATTTTTGCTGTGACGTCTGTTGTCTCAGCTTAACAATTTCTGTAGGCTATATATCATCAGGTCTGGATTTAAGATAATTAATATCAGACATGTATTCCTCACATACCTGCGTTTTCAACCGCTCAGAGATTTCCTCTAATTTACGATTTAAATTATCATTAATCTCGTCCAAAAACAATCTGAAGTTCTCTTCCTGTAGCTTGAAATTTTGTTCCTCTATGCTAACAGATTCTTTGATTCCTCCACGAAATTTGTCGTTAATTTTTTTAATCTCATAATTAAATTCTGTAACTTCATTACTGGATTTTCTAAACCATTCGTTATTACATTTTCTCATGTCATTAAGTTGAGCTAGCATTAATTCTGGAACATTATTACTGAAAGAGGGGAAGACAATATTATTTTGCTCCATAGAAGTAGAAGCAATATGTGAATCTCTCATAACAAAATCGAATTGTGTTACGGTATTTTGATCGCTTGAATAACGTGCAGTTCCCTGCAGTTCGTCACACATGACTGGGAAACAATAGCCTGCACTCTGATTATTCACAGTATTCTTAGAAAGTTCTCTGACTTCATTATGGTGAGAGAAATTTTCAACACTATGCCTCAAATTTTCCAACACTTCATTAGAAGATATCTGTAGAGTGTTGACTTTTCATACCTGTCGTCCAGTTTCCATTGTCGTTATAGAAATAAAAAACACAAAATGCAGAACAACTATCTTACACGAAACTGTTAACTTCACTGTTTCAAAAAAAATTCTGAACTAGAAAATTGCTGAAATAAAAAGTTTAGAATTAATGCGAAACGGCGTGCAAGCAAGAAAAATACTACGAAGCAGCTACTGACCAAGTACTATTGCACAATATTTGCAAGAGCACTAGCAAGACAAAGAATCTCAGACGGAAAAATGCACTTTGGCTACACTGACTAAAAGATGTTTCTAAGAAATACCAAATTAAGATATTTGTTCTGTCAATAGTTGATCTGTTTATACATGCTTATAGGTTATCCAAGTCTACACAACGCGATAGCGATTCTTAAAAAGATGTATTTGTTCTCTGCTATTTATGTAGATAACCTGAAGATGCCTAAATAAGGCGAAACGCGTCGTTGAAAAATAAAAAACAAAATTGCAACCAAGACTGTTTTTAACCAATACTGTTAAGCACTGGTTTGCTGTATGCTACATATGGATCGGAAGAATTTCTTTATCTATTCCACAGTGTCTACACTCAATAAACACGTCTGTGGCTACAAGAAAGGTACGAACATTAGTCTCAGTGTATGCATACACAAATCTGACAAAGTCCATCCAGTGCTCAAGCAAGCAACAGCTACGTACAATATAAAGGGAAATTACCAGAAATCCTCAGTTAATACCAGAGTCTCCTCTGGCGCAGCTTGTCTCCACTGCAGGCTGCGTCCGACCACTTCCGACTCTTCTCAACAACTGTTCCCTCGCTACCGTTCGCGATAATTATATCTTAGACTCAAAAGTTTGCGTATGTACACCAGCAGAATCGTTGGCACATGTTGCAAAAAAGTATTAACGTCCAGCTTTCAATTTTGACTTTCGACTGCATCCGTTCAAATGAGAAAAAAAATTATATCGAATTTATCATCTTACAGTACACTGTATGTTCTTCTTGTGACAGAGTATTTTAAATCATTACGTGATGTTATTAAACCTGCCCTGTATTATGGGTAGGTAATTTTTTGCCTCTGAGTTATTGTGTGCATTATACTGTGTTTTTATTCTGCTTCAAGCCTGTAACTTCAACAGATTTTTTCGTATACCTGTGTATGGCAATTTTAACGAATTAACTTAGCAACCTTGGCAAATTAATAATATTTTTCATAAAAAGACTCTAGTATAATATTTTAGTGTATATAACACACAATGTGCCATAAATTGATCAGCCACAACATTATGACCACCGACCTACCATCAGTATAATTCACGTCCAGGTGATAACAGCATCACCTGGCGAGCAATGGCTGACAATCATACACACGCATGGAACATGTAGTGTCAGTGAGCGTGCTGTCCACGTATAGAATGAGGAAGGAGAGCCATCTATCTGTGTTTGATCGAGGACAGATCGTGGTGGCCCGGAGGCTCGGCAAGAGCATTTCGGAAATTGCGTGTCTTTTCGAGGGGCGCTGTAGTGAATATTTCAACAAATGGCCAAACCAAAGTTATCATGGGTTTAGGCGTTCACCCCTTGTTTCAGATGTAGGACTTCATAGGCTGGACAGACGGGAAAAACAGGACAGGTGGCGAATTACCATCATAGCTTAATGCTAATCAGAGTACAGGTGTGTGTGAACACACAGTGCACCGAACACTTTTAACGATGCTCCTCTGCAGCCGGCAACTCATGCACGTGCTAACAACAGGACATCCGCAACTACTCGCCATAGGCACTGAACGTTGGCGCAGTGATTGAGCGGTACATAATCCGATGAATCTCGACACCTTTTTCACCATACCGATGGAAGGGAGCGAATCCGTTGCCTTCCAGGCCAACAGCTCCTTGACAGGTGTACTGCGGAACGGAGACAAGCTGGTGGTGGCTCCATTATGCTCTGTGGAATATTCATGAGGGCATCCATGGGTCCAGTGAAGCTCGTATAAGGCACCATGACGACCAAGAAGTATCGTACACTTGTTGCAGACCACGTACACCCCTAATTACGATCACGTTACTTAACGTCAGACAATTTTCAATAAGATAGTGTCCAGTGCCACATGGCCAGCAGTATGATGGAGTGGTCTGATGGTTCCAATCGATGTACTGTCTCCCCAACTCGCCAGATCTGCATCCGATGGAACATACCTGAGATGTGATTGAACATCGCGTCAGAGGTGGTCGCTCTCCTCCCTGGAATTTATGGGAATTAGGCGACCTGTGTGTGCAGATTTGATGCCAATACCTTGCAACGACCTACCAAAGCCTCGCTGCATCCATGTCACTACGCGCCGCCACTGTAACCTGTACCAAAGGTGGACATACCGCCTATTAGGTAGGCAGTCCTAATGTTCTGGCTGATCAGCGTATCCAAATCACGTAATTGTTGACAGCATGCTACGCAAACCACTATCGTACAGTTACTACTGTTATAGCAATTTATTTGTTAGGCATCTTTTACCACCTATGTCCGGCCGTGACAAGTACTCGTAGCAATGCACACATCTAAACAGTGCAATGTTTGGCCAAAAATGGACCAAAATGCCACTAAGTAGGTACTGGCAATCATCTCCATAATCGTTACAATTCATTCTCTCTTTACGCACTAGTGAACCGGATGACAACAGATATCACCCAGTAATCGACCTGTTCTTTAAAGTAACCAACTATCATGCATATGCAGACTTCACAATTTTTCAAAAGAATTAATAAGGCAAATGTTTGACGTTAAGCATGTCAGCAGGAAAAAGTTTCGGAAAAGATTAAAGATAACTTTGAAGTTTGTTGTAAGTCGCTAAGTGCTCTCATTGTCAAACGAAGGATGAGTACCATTGTATAATTTGCGCTTCTTTTTCGAACTAAGCCTCGTTTCTCATGCATATTAATGTTTGTAACGTCATATCCCGCGTAACATGTGTCATACATTGACAATGTTTGGGTACATTCAGTTGTATGTAAGAATAATGCCTGCTAAATATGTTTCGAAACAATTAAAAGCAAACACAATAATAAATTAAAAAGTTATGCTTCGTATGGGAGTTTTACTGCGTGAACAGAATTATAGTAAGCGATAAACCTTTTTAAGGAGATAAAACTTTTTGCTTTAGTCAATTTGTGTGATGGTGTTATCGTGAAAAAATGTTGAACTCAAGTGTAAAGTTTGTTGCAAGTCTCTAACCCTTTTACTGCATTTGACGAGTTTACTCGTCGTGCTGCGTGCCGCTTCCTGGGCACTAATGACGAGTATAGTCGTGCCCGCCGTTTTTCCCCTGAGCGCTGTTGACGAGTATAGGCGCGCCGCTACCTGAGTGCTGATTACGAGATAACTCGGACAGCGGACTTCCCGTGCCATGTCTCAGTAGCCTTTCCAAGTTCTGGCCGTTAGCTTGTCTGTTGTGAGCGTAGGAATCGCACTACAGCTCACTGTTCATCGGAATGTACATCAGTGTTCTTCGCGTCCTGTATTTTACAATGAAAATGGTGAGATGTCGTGGTTGCACTGATGAAGAAACCATACAGATTCTTATGAGGAGCGACAATGACGGAGAACTACTTGATTTTGACGTAAGTGACAACTCTTCTACAGAGTCTGAAAGCTCTATTCATAAACCGTTCACGTCAGCAGGGGTGTCAAAGCAGTCTCATGTTTCAACAAGAGATGTTAGTTGTTCTTTCCTTTCATGTCCCTCGACTCTTATAACTGCCATCTGGTTTCTGTACAAATTGTAAATAGCCTTTCGCTTCCTGTATTTTACCCCTGCCACCTTTAGAATTTGAAAGAGAGTATTCCAATCAACATTGTCAAAAGCTTTCTCTAAGTCTACAAATGCTAGAAACGTAGGTTTGCCTTTCCTTAATCTTTCTTCTAAGGTCAGTCGTAAGGTCAGTATTGCCTCACGTGTTCCAGTATTTCTACGGAATCTAAACTGATCTTCCCCAAGGTAAGCTTCTACTAGGTTTTTCCATTCGTCTGTAAAGAATTCGTGTTAGTATTTTGCAGCTATGGCTTATTAAACTGATTGTTCGGTAATTTTCACATCTGTCAACACCTGCTTTCTTTGGGATTGGAATTATCTTATCCTTCTTGAAGTCTGAGGGTATTTCGCCTGTTTCATACATCTTGCTCACCAGATGGTAGAGTTTTGTCAGGACTGGCTCTCCCAAGGCCGTGAGTAGTTCCAATGGAATGTTGTCTACTCTGGGGGCCTTGTTTTGACTCAGTTCTTTCAGTGCTCTGTCAAACTCTTCACACAATATCGTATCTTCCATTTCATCTTCATCTACATCCTCTTCCATTTCCATAATATTGTCCTCAAGAATATCGCCCTTGTATAGACCCTCTATATACTCCTTCCACCTTTTTGCTTTCCCTTGTTTGCTTAGAACTGGGTACCTATCTGAGCTCTTGATGTTCTAGCAAGTGGTTCTCTTTCCTCCAAAGGTCTCTTTAATTTTCCTGTAGGCAGTATCTATCTTACCCCTAGTGAGATAAGCCTCTACATTCTTACATTTGTCCTCTAGACATCCCTGCTTAGCCATTTTGCACTTCCTGTCCATCTCCTTTTTGAGACGTTTGTATTCGTATTCGCCTGCTTCATTTACTGCATTTTTATATTTTATATTTTCATCAATTAAATTCAATATTTCTTCTGTTACCCAAGGATTTCTACCAGCCCTCGTCTTTTTACCTACTTGATCCTCTGCTGCCTTCACTACTTCATCCCTCAAAGCTATCCATTCTTCTTCTACTGTATTTCTTTCCCCTATTCATGTCAATTGTTCCCTTATGCTCTCCCTGAAACTCTGTACAACTTCTGGTTCTTTTAGCTTATCAATGTCCCATCTCCTTAAATTCCCTCCTTTTTGCAGTTTATTCAGTTTTAATCTGCAGGTCATAACCAATAGATTGTAGTCAGAGTTCACATCTGCCCCTGGAAATGTTTTACAATTTAAAACCTGGGTCCTAAATCATTGTCTTACCATTATACAATCTATCTGATACCTTTTAGTATCTCCAGGGTTCTTCCGTGTACATCCTTATTTCATGATTTTTGAACCAAGTGTTAGCTTTGATTAAGTTGTGCTCTGTGCAAAATTCTACCAGGCGGCTTCCTCTTCCTTTCTTAGCCCCAAACCATATCCACCTACTACGTTTCCTTCTCTCCCTTTTCCTACACTCGAATTCCAGTCACCCAAGACTATTAAATTTTCATCACCCTTCACTATCTGAATATTTTCTTTTATTTCATCATACATTTCTTCAATTTCTTCGTCATCTGCAGAGCTAGTTGGCATATAAACTTGTACTACTCTAGTAGGTGTGGGCTTCGTATCTATCTTGGTCACAATAATGCGTTCACTATGCTGTTTGTAGTAGCTTACCCGCATTCCTATTTTCCTATTTATTGTTAAACCTACTACTGCACTACCCCTATTTGATTTTGTGTTTATAACCCTGTAGTCACCTGACCAGAAGTCTTGTTCCTCCTGCCACCGAACGTCACTAATTCCCATTATATCTATCTTTTACCTATCCATTTCCCTTTTTAAATTTTCTAACCTACCTGCCCGATTAAGGGATCTGACATTCCACACTCCGATCCGTAGAACGCCAGTTTTCTTTCTCCTGAAACGACATTCTCTTGAGTAGTCCCCAGCCGGAGATCCGAATGGGGGACTATTTTACCTCCGTAATATTTTACCCAAGAGGACGCCATCATCATATAATCATACAGTAAAGCTGCATGCCCTCGGGAAAAATTACCGCCCGCCGTAGTTTCCCCTTGCTTTCAGCCGTTAGCAGTACCGGCACAGCAAGGCCGTTTTGGTTATTGTTACAAGGCCAGATCAGTCAATCATCCAGACTGTTGCCCTTGCAACTACTGAAAAGGCTGCTGCCCCTCTTCAGGAACCACATTTTTGTCTTGCCTCTCAACAGATACCCCTCCGTTGTGGTTGTACCTGCGGTACGGCTATTTGTATCGCTGAGGCACGCAAGCCTCCCCACCAACGGCAAGGTCCATGGTTCATGAGGAGACAGATTATTCAAAATTAGGAAATTGTCAATAAAGTTCGTGCAGCTTTCCGTTGTGCGTTTGATCCACGTCAGAAACTCTGCATTGATGAAAGTTTGTTATTATTCAAAGGACGCTTATCTTTCAGACAATTCATTCCATCGAAACGGAGTAGATCCGGTATAAAAACATTTGTGTTGTGTGACTGTAAGACTGGCTACATCTTGGAGTTCATTGTTTATACAGGGGCATCAACAGAAACTGAGTTCCCCAATTTGGGGAAAAGTGGTGACATAGTGGCTACACTTATGAAGCCCTATTTAGATAGTGGGCATACCCTCTACGTCGATAACTGTTATTCAATCCCAAACTTGTTTACCTGGCTTCACAGTCATGGGACAAACGCATGTGGTACCATCCGTAAGAACAGACGCAACATGCCGAAATTTCAGAAGAAGCTGGGATGTGGAGATGTTCAGTTTATGTGTACTGATACAATGCTTGCTACAAAGTTGTGTGACAAAAGAGAGGTGTGGATGTTGACCACACGTAACACTGCAGAAATGGCTGACACAGGAAGGATTGACAGGAATACTGGAGAAAAAATTAAGAAACCACAAAGCATTGTAGATTACAACTTGAATATAGGAGCAGTTGGCCGTTCTGATATGCTGCTTAGCTCTTTCAGTTGTATACGGAAAGCAATGAAGTGGTATAAATGTTCTTTTTTCACGTTCTAGATCCGTGCGTTTTAAATGCTCATGTCCTACACAGGTCACTAACAGGTTGGAACATGACGATAGCAGAGTTTCATCTGTCACTGGTAAGGGAACTTACAGAAACGTATGCGTTAGAGCGCAGAAAAGCTGGCAGAGGAAGGTGTTCTGATGATAATTCTCTAAGATTTGTGCGAAGGCATTTTCCAGACATTATAACAAGTGAGCAATTCAAGAGAAGTGCGCTAACGCGTAGATGCATTATTTGCTGGAAACAAAAAGTGGCTCGAGAAAGCAGCTACGAATGTAAAACTTGCAAGGTACCATTGTGGGTCGTATCCTGTTTTGAAAAATACGACACAAAACAGAATTACTAATTGCAGCATAGAACGAATACAATAATGCTATTAGAAAGAAAAACTTTGAACGCGAAAATAAGTTATAAGAAGGGAAAACTAAATAAAAATATTTTTAACTTCGCCATTGCCGGTCCAAAGCCCGGATCAAACAGAAGGATGGGAAACATATTCACAAAGTGTTAAAATAACGCCTAAATTTACCGTTGAAATTCCTCTATAAGTGAATTTAATGTGCTAACAAAAAGACAGAGATTTCACAGTTTTCAAATGTTGGAAAATCTGTTGAATACTTATGTGCAACAATCACAAGTATTGTACAAATTTCGTCACAGAAACGAAATTACGCATAATCGGGTAATTACTAAGCGTAACAAATATTCGGGCAATTCAGCGATACAAACAGTAGGCCACGTGAAATTTCTTATCACACTAGAATACGAATTTAACGACGTGAAGTAAAATTGTTCTTACCGCTGCTCACAGTAAATTACGATGTTGTAGTGCGATACGAAAGATAATCTGTATGTCGGTTTCTCCCGTAAACGACGTAATACGATGTTCTGAACAACAAAAATAATGTACAGTAATTTATAATCTATGGCTTATCTTATTCGTTCTTGAGTTAGTACGGCGAGGAACGCATAGTTAAATGCAGACATTATAAACAGGTATCCAAGAAAGAACAATAAACTATTGATGTAAAGCTAACGAATCACGTCCCTTTCGGCATAATCTACAAAAATAGTGTATGAAAACTGCAAGCAAGATATCATTCTTGGTGACGGAAAATAGTTTTACCAGACAGTTTGATTCTGTTGTAATTCACCTGCAGGGGAACTACGTAGTGAGAGCATTTACGAGTATTCTGTATCATCCGTGAGAGGACACAGTATATCGCGTGGAGTCGCAGTCACTGCAGAAATATTCAGTACAGGGCGGGTGGGGCAGCGATGTGCGCTCCGCCCAAGGCGGCAGGTCGAGGGTCAGCCACAGTAGCGCTGGTGTACGGATGACAGTGCAGGCCGAGCGCATCGTGCGCCTCCAGCAGTCAAAGGGATAACTACTCTAATTCTCAAACACAAACTGCATATAGCCTGGGTGAGTTACGGTTACTCGAGACACATACTCAGTTTCAAACTGTAGTACTTCACTTGTTGTTAAACTTTCAATAAGAGATCATACCTCTTGAAGAGTAGAATATGAGAGAATCTTAATTGTTTGAATTGCTTCAATAGCTGTATAAAACAATGAAAAAGTTTTCTTGTCCTGGGATTCCATTGGACAGGCAACTTTCAACTGGACTTTGCATCGTGATCCATAACAGGGTCAGCCGTGTATTAGAATAGATTTTAGCGTAGCATCCGAAGTGCTTTAGGTATGCAATATTTATACTTGGCCACTCATGAGTTATTGTTGTTAAAAGCGGCTGATTGGAAGACAGTGAAAAGTGCTACAAGGTCCGCGCGAAGCCCCTTGAGACCTGCTCTCCGTGTTGTACGTGCTTCCTCCTCAGGCAGAAGTAGCAGCAGCAGCAGCAGCAGCCGCGGCCCATCCCACTTTTCCTCAGCTATTGGCGTCTCTCCCTAGCGGCTCCGGCCTGCAATCAATCACCCCGCCTGACGCCACATTATTCCGGTACAGCGCCGCCCCATAACACCGGCCACCGCCTGCCGAGAAAAGAATTGCAAAGTTTATATATAAATTATTCTTTTTAGATTGTGCCTGGAGCGCGCCGTTTGCGCTTTCGTCTCGCCTTACGCCTGTCGAGAAGCATCTCGGCTGTTGATGGTCAGCACAGCATACACGGCGCCCCGTGTTTTCTCCGTAGTGGATGCTCGTCCTTCTATAGGAGGACCGCTTTGTTGCGGACACGTCGTATATAAAGGGAATTTATGGCGCGAGGTATACGGACGCGGCACTGCAGATTAACAGGCCCAATACATCACGAGTGTTTACGAGCACGCTGTCAGAGGCGTTCCGACAGTAGATCAGACCTACAATTTTTTTCGCCTTTTATTTTCACAGATAGATGGCAGAAAGCGGTGGAATGATTTCGGATGTCCGGTGCATTAGACTGCAAACGAAAGTGGGTGTCAGGCCGACGGTAGAAATCTATTGCGTCGTCATTTAAAATGCCTTTCAATCTTTAGCAGGTCTGTTTGCGGTGATACGTTGATAGTGTAGGTTTTTACACGAAAGTGATATCAACATACCCCTTTCATTGAGGAACTCCATTGTAGATGACAATCAGCTGTTCGTTTTAATGCTCGCTGCTACCGGTGTCAGGCAGCAGACTATCATTAAGCCAAAGCAAAGCGAAACCAGCTTTTCACTAAAACATCTGAAGCGAAAACCTCGATGTCGGTAGACAGACATAGCTTCTGTTAATGTAAATAAACTCAAAACAAAAAAGTCTCCACAAAGATGTTATGCAAATTGGTCACAAATTGATCTTCATACGGGTATCGACGTAAAATGCAAAAGTGTAAATTTGGCTGCTGATGGACAACTGTATGAAGCTGCAGCACAGTTTCATCGCTCAGGTGGCAGGGACAGTAAATAGGGAACATATCAATATCAAGGCAGCAAGTATTTGCGAATTTCATGCCTTGTATTCAGTTGGACAGTAACTATACCTCGCGGACAGGTGCATGAACAATAATGCAGTTGCAATCAAGGCTTCCAATGAAACACTTGGGCTTCCGGTTTTAATTCACTACATCCAGGAATATATCGTGCCGTACGACAATATCGTTTATTTTTGAGAGATGCATATCTGGCCTGTAGATGGAATAGAGGAATGGCGAAACTGGTAGGGAAATAAAATAAAGTAACATCTCAGTTAGGCCTATACGACTGTTGGCGAATTTCATTGATAAATAGCTGAAGGGTTGATGTCCGCTGTCCGTGATGGATCAACGGAGACAGTATATGCAGATGTCAGCATTTTAGGGAGGACGTGCAGTTGAGATAAAAGAAGCGGGTTGCACGACATTTCAATAGCACCGATACCACTATTCGACGAAGTTGTCAGGAATGGGTGAACCACGGTCGAAGAGCTCCTAGAAGGAAGTGGTAGGCCTAGAGTGACGGCAGAACGAGAGGACGGAGAAATCGACAGAAAGGCGCTTACAGCCCCTTATTAGTTGTTATCGTCGATCCGACATGCCACTCTTGCTTCGGCTTCCGCAAGGACGGCTTATAGCGGGCTCACAGAAAGGCGACTGAGCTCATGGCACCTCTTGCGCCGACTTGCAGTCACGTCCGTACATCAAAAAGCCCGTTTTCTGTGGTGTCGGGCACATTCAGCAAGAAATCTCATTGTCTGGATATAATTGTCTTCAGTGATGAACCCCGCTTCGAACTGAGCCCCGAGACTAAAACAGATGTGTTTGTAGACGTTCCGGACAGCGGTGGGATACCAACGCGACCCTCACCTTCCATTTCTATTTTATTTTATTTATTTATTATCATTATTATTTTTGAGTCATCAATCTTCTGGCTGGTTTGACGTGGTCCGCCACGAATTCCTCTCCTGTGCCAACCCCTTTATCTCAGACTAGCATTTTCTACCTGGATAGCCGTGAGGTCAGGGGCGTCTTGTCACGGTTCGTGCGGCTATCCCCGTCGGAGGTTCGAGTCCTCCGTCGGGCATGGGTTTGTGCGTTGTCCTTTGCGTAAGTTAATTTAAGTTAGATTAAGTAGTGCGTAAACCTAGGGATCGATGGCCTCAGCAGTTTGCTCCCATATTCCTTACCACAAATTCCAGTTTACTTGTTACTTGCGTCCTCACTTATTTGCTGAATGTATTCCACTCTCTGTCTTCTTCTACAGTTTTTGTCCTCTGCTACTCCCTCTAATACCATGGAAATCATTCCCTGATATCTTAACAGATGTCCTATCATCCAGTCCCTTCTCCTTGTTAGTGTTTTCTTCTCCGATTCTGCGCAGAACCTCCTCATTCCTTACTTTATCAGTTAACCTATGTTTCAACCTTGTCTGTAGCAGCACATCTCAAATGCTTCGATTCTCTTCTGTTCTGGTTTTCCCACAGTCCATGTTCCACTACCATGCAATGCTCTACTCCAGTCGTACGTTCTCAGAAATTTCTTCCTGAAATTACAACCTATGTTTGATACTAGCAGACTTCTGTTGGTCAGCAATGGCCCTTTTGCCAGTTCTAGTCTGCTTTTGATGTCCTTCTTCTTGGCGTCCGTCATTGGTTATTTTGCTGCTTAGATAACACAGTTCCTTAACTTCATCCACTTCGTGACCATCAATCCTGATGTTAGGTTTCTCGCTGTTCTCATTAATGCTACCTCTCATTTCTTCCGCATTTCTTTGACTTACTCTCAATCCATAGTCTGTACTCATTATCCTGTTTATTCGATTCAGCAGATAATGTAATTCTTCCTCACTTTCATTCAGGATACTAATGTCATCAGCGAATCGAATCAGTTATATTCTTTTACCTTGAATTTCAGTTCCACTCTTGAACCTTCCATTTATTTGCATCGTTGTGCCGGCCGCGGTGGTCTCGCGGTTCTAGGCGCGCAGTCCGGAACCGTGCGACTGCTACGGTCGCAGGTTCGAATCCTGCCTCGGGCATGGATGTGTGTGATGTCCTTAGGTTAGTTAGGTTTAAGTAGTTCTAAGTTCTAGGGGACTGATGACCATAGCAGTTGAGTCCCATAGTGCTCAGAGCCATTCGAACCATTTTTGCATCGTTGTTTGTTCGATGTACAGATTGAACAGTAGGGGCGAAAGACCAAATCCCTGTCTTAAACCCTTTTTAATCGAAGCGCCTGGTTCTTGGTCATCCACTCTTATTATTCCCTCTTGGCTGTTATACATATTGTATACCACCCGTCTCTCTCTATAGCTTACCCCTGTTTTTCACAAAATTTCGAGCATCTTGCACCATTGTCGTACCCTTCTTCTAGGTCGACAAATACTAGGAACATGTCTAGATTTTTCATTAATAATGCTTCCATTGTCAAACCTAACGTCAGAATTGCGCCAATGTTTACCTTTTCTAAAGCCAAAATGATCGTCATCTAGCACAAACTCAGTTTTCATTTCCATTATTCTGTGTATTACTCTCGTCAGCAACTTGGGCAGTTAAGCTGATTGTGCTACAGTTATCGCACTAGTCATCTCTTGCAGTCATCAGAGTACTGTGAACGATATTTTCTGAAAGTCAATGGTATGTCACCAGACCCACATATTGTAAACACCAACGTGAATACTCGTTTTGTTGCCACTTCCCCCAACGATTTTAGAAACTCTGATGGAATATTGTCTATCTCTTCCGCCTTATTTGATCTTAAGTCCTCTAGAGCTCTCTTACATTTTCATTACTGGATCCCCTAGATCTTAAATTTCAGATGAAAACTATTCTTGACGGGACGTTCCACAGCTGTGTCTGCTAATATTTGGTCCTTTATTTTGCCGTCTCAGTTGCACATTCATTTTTCTGATGCGAGGTCTACGTGGATGCGTAAAGAACAGTGTTTTTCAATGGAAATATGTATCAGAATGGTCCATCACATCTATATGGTTCACTAGAATGACAGTACTTTGATACGTGGTTCCATATATGTACGACGGGTTGCTTACATAACTATATAGAGTTGAAGATAACCAAAATGGATCGAAATTAATGAGATCATGAAAGTAACTCGATTGAGACTACTAGATAAACGAATAAATATCGAAACTTTTCAGACAGGTCGAAATGGGATTTGACCATCGTTCGTGTTATTGCCAATCGGTTTCTTAAACATTGCACCGCTTACACAGTCGCTGGGGAGCGAAAGAGGGCACTGTGGAATGTTAACACAAAACTGCAGTGCATATAGTGGAAACAAATTTAACCATAGATATACGTTACTAGCAAAGCAATTTCTTTCAATTTCTGTGATTAATTCTCCGAAATACCTGAGATTACAGACGTCACCAGTCAGCGAATTTTTAGTCTGTCCACATATCTATCGAGGAGCCATTCTAGCGCCAAGTTGCGCTCAGTTAAACCACGAGCAGGTAGTTTCGACGGAAGCGAGTAGCGCGGAACAGAAGGTAGTAGAAGCATATCTGGTAACGCGGGACGCAATGAAGGGAACTGCAATCATAGGAGCACGTGCTGGGGTGGCGGATCTCGCCCCCGTCCTCCCTACCCTGCTACGGCAACTCTCTGCCGCCCCGTCCTGAACCTGCCATTCTTCCAGCGCCTGGCCGGTCGTACTCCAAATGCTGTTGACTGGTAATTTAATTGTCTGGCTCATATGTTCACACGTGATGGCGCTCTTCATTAATAAATAACAGATACTTTTATTTGTTATCAGGGATCTGCGCGGTACTGCACTGGTAACGTTTCGCCGCAAGTATATCCCCACTATGTACTACGTTATCAAGATTGTTCTTACGATGTGTTGTGTGCAGATTCTAACACACCGATTACCTCCTTTAACGCTTATTTGAATTAAGAGGTAACGTACGAGTAGTGGATTAATGACGATGACGTATTGCATTAGAAAAATCTACACTCCTGGAAATGGAGGGCTGTACAAGCAATGATCACACGCACGGCACAGCGGACACACCAGGAACCGCGGTGTTGGCCGTCGAATGGCGCTAGCTGCGCAGCATTTGTGCACCGCCGCCGTCAGTGTCAGCCAGTTTGCCGTGGCATACGGAGCTCCATCGCAGTCTTTAACACTGGTAGCATGCCGCGACAGCGTGGACGTGAACCGTATCTGCAGTTGACGGACTTTGAGCGAGGGCGTATAGTGGGCATGCGGGAGGCCGGGTGGACGTACCGCCGAATTGCTTAACACGTGGGGCGTGAGGTCTCCACAGTACATCGATGTTGTCGCCAGTAGTCGGCGGAAGTTGCACGTGCCCGTCGACCTGGGACCGGAACGCAGCGACGCACGGATGCACGCCAAGACCGTAGGATCCTACGCAGTGCCGTAGGGGACCGCACCGCCACTTCCCACCAAATTAGGGACACTGTTGCTCCTGGGGTATCGGCGAGGACCATTCGCAACCGTCTCCATGAAGCTGGGCTACGGTCCCGCACACCGTTAGGCCGTCTTCCGCTCACGCCTCAACATCGTGCAGCCCGCCTCCAGTGGTGTCGCGACAGGCGTGAATGGAGGGACGAATGGAGACGTGTCGTCTTCAGCGATGAGAGTCGCTTCTGCCTTGCTGCCAATGATGGTCGTATGCGTGTTTGGCGCCGTGCAGGTGAGCGCCACAATCAGGACTGCATACGACCGAGGCACACAGGGCCAACACCCAGCATCATGGTGTGGGGAGCGATCACCTACACTGGTCGTACACCTCTGGTGATCGTCGAGGGGACACTGAATAGTGCACGGTACATCCAAAACGTCATCGAACCCATCGTTCTACCATTCCTAGACCGGCAAGGGAACATGCTGTTCGAACAGGACAATGCACGTCCGCATGTATCCCATGCCACCCAACGTGCTATAGAAGGTGTAAGTCAACTACCCTGGCCAGCAAGATCTCCGGATCTGTCCCCCATTGAGCATGTTTGGGACTGGATGAAACGTCGTCTCACGCGGTCTGCACGTCCAGCACGAACGCTGGTCCAACTGAGGCGCCAGGTGGAAATGGCATGTCAAGCCGTTCCACAGGACTACATGCAGCATCTCTACGATCGTCTCCATAGGAGAATAGCAGCCTGCATTGTTGCGAAAGGTGGATATACACTGTACTAGTGCCGACATTGTGCATGCTCTGTTGCCTGTGTCTATGTGCCTGTGGTTCTGTCAGTGTGATCATGTGATGTATCTGACCCCAGGAATGTATCAATAAAGTTTCCCCTTCGTGGGACAATGAATTCACGGTGTTCTTATTTCAATTTCCAGGAGTGTATGTTGCCTGACGTAAGCGTGTCTCGTATGCTATGATTTTGAACAGTAAGTCGTTGTTACTTTTTGAATAAAATTAAAGGGGCATTCCTAGGGCTTTTATAATTCACTTCACTAAATTTAACGCTTCCTAAATTTAATACTAGAGTTTATTATTTCTCGTATTGCTGTAGAGTTCCCGTGAGGCAGATTTTATTTAGAATGCATCTACACTTCAATGGTATCTAGATATGTGTTTAAATAGCGCTAACCTGCACGTGTTGTCGCACGGAGTTCTTCCTACGTTCATCCTACAGATAAAAAAATTGTTATGCCACGAGAATCTGTAACTGGCTAATGAAAGTATGTCTCCGATGTACGTATGCGTGTGACCACAACACCCGACCAAGCACCATCAGCACCGAAGCTCAAAATTTTAAGGGTTGTTGCCAGCAGCTCGCCAGTATCCCAACTCATTTAAGGAGCGAGCGTAAATTGAAATAAACCTTCATGTCAGGCTGAAACTGTGTTCCGAACCGGGACTCGAACAGGGGACGGAATGAGGTACTTAAGTACGAGTCGAGACCTGCTATCTCAAAGCTTCATTAGCACCTTCCATAGGCAATGGTCATAGATTCGATTCGCGGTCGATACAGTTTTAATCTGTCAGAGAGCTACAGATCAGTTCCGGAGAAAATATGAAGTGTTTTAACACCAATGATGTACGTATTATGCCACCTTTAGAAACAGGAATATCCTTACAAATTGCTTAGCACGGTGTTCCATTGTTTAGGGTCGTTTCCCATTACATACCATTGTTAAGCACTATTTAGTCTGTAATTTCTGAAGTACTTTCTTTTATTTATTTATTTATTTTTTTTTTTACAAATGCCCCATAGACAGTGCAACCGATTCACTGATTTGTCAATTTCCTATTTAAGAATCATGACTAAAGTGGTGTCTGCCATCCTGTTGGTAGATGAAATCCAAACTGTCTCTGTTTGTGCCATGAGCCAATTTTCCACCATGTACAGATACACATATCCTGTAATGGCCTTATCGCAGTTGAAAAAGGAACCGTAAACTTTGAGAGTGAATCGAAGAATAGGGGAAGTATTGAGAAGAAACAGAAATGAGAACAGCGATAAAATTGACATCTTAATTGGTGATTGCAAAGTGGATCAAGTTAAGGAATTATGCTACATAGGCAGACGGAACAAGAAGAACATAAAAAGCAAACTAGCACTTGGAACAAGAGCATTCCTGGTCAAGAGAGGTCTACTAGTTTCAAAAATAGGCCGTAATTTTAGGAATGTACGTTTGGAGCACAGCATTGTATGATAGTGAAACAACGAGTGTGCAAAATCCGAAACAGAAAACAATCGAAGCATTTGAGGTGAGGTGCTACAGACTAATGATGACAATTTGGTGGACTGAGAATGTATGCAATGAGGAGGATTTCCACAGAATCAGTGAGGAAAGCAACATAAAGGAATGTATAGAAAACAATGACAAGAATAAGGGACAGGATGGTAGAATACCTGTTAAGACATCACGAAATAACTTCCATGGTACTACAGGGAGCTGTAGAGGGTAAAGACTGTAGAGGAAGACAGAGATTGGAATACACCAGCAAATAATTGAGCAGATTAGATTAGATTAGATTTTCGTTTCATAGATCCGTGCTGAGAAGATCCTCGTGGATGTGGAACATGTCAATATTTTTTTAATCTGAAGTAATACTAATGGTATGAATACATATACAATACATCTTTTGTTTCTATTAAAAAAAATTCGTCAGTAGAGTAGAAGGAGTCACCCACAAGTAAGTCTTTCAGGCCCCTTTTAAACTGATCTTTATTTGTAACTAAATTTTTTATGTTTGCTGGCAAATTATTGAAGATGAGCGTTCTTGAGTAGTGGACCCCTCTTTGAACTTAAATGCTTTTAAGTCCTTGTGCAGATCATTTTTGTTCCTGGTATTGTATGTATGAACTGAGCTGTTTGTTGGAAAAAGAGATATATTATTTAGGATAAATTTCATTAATGAGTAAATATACTGAGAGGCAGTAGTTAGTATACGCAGTTCTTTGAAAATGTTTCTACAGGACGTCTATGAATTTACTCCACAAATACGCTTTTGGACTCTGAAAACTTTTGTTTGACTTGAACAGTTACCCCAAAATATTATACCATATGACATTAAGGAATGAAAGTCGCCCATGTCAGCTAACACTCGAATTGCAAATACACTTTTGTTAAGGCGTTTCTGCAGTTCTGTGGTCTGCTCCTCCCAACTGAATTTATTATCAAGTTGTAATCCCAGGAATTTAAGACTTTCAGCCTCTTCTATCTGTTCTTCTTCATACTTTATGCATATTCTGGGAGGAAACCTCTTACTGGTACTGAATTGCATATAGTGTGTCTTTTCGAAGTTTAATGTCAGTGAGTTGGCTTTAAACCACTTATTAATATCCAATAAAATATCATTAGCAGATCTTTCTAGAACTAAACTCGACATACTATTTATTGCAATACTTGTGTCATCTGCGAACAAAACGTACTCTGCTCCTGGCAGGGAATTGATGAGAGATCATTAATGTATACAACAAAAAGCAATGGCCCTAAGATGGATGCTTGTGGGACACCACATGTTCTTTCCATTCTGATAATGACTGATTACTTAATTCACTAGTCCCATGCACTGACACCCATTGTTTCCTGTTAGTGAGGTATGACATGAACCATTTTGCAGCACTTCCCATGACACCATAGAATTCTAATTTATTTAAAAGGATGTCGTGGTTCACACAATCAAATGCCTTTCACAAATCATAGAAAATACCTGCTGCTTGTAATTTGTTATTTAATGAATTAAGTACTTTTCACTGTAGGTGTAAACAGCCTTCTCGATATGAGAACCCTTCAGAAATCCAAACTGTGTTCTTGATAGTATGTTATTTGTGGTAAGATGGTTGAGAAGCTGCCTGTACATTACTTTCTCTAAAATTTTTGAGAATTGTAACAAAAGTGAAATCGGTCTGTAGTTTGATGGTATCTCTTTATCCTCTTTCTTGAATTGAGGCTTAACATCTGCATACTTTAGCCAGTCAGAAAATGTCCCAGATATAATTGACTGGCATCACAAGTAACTTAGAATTGTACTAAACTCACAAGAACATGCCCTGATTAACTTTGTTGATATTTCATCGTAACCACTAGAATGCTTTGTTTTTAAAGATTTTATTGTAGAAGTTATTTCTTATAGTAAAGTGAGTGACATATTCATGTACCTGAAGCAGTTTGTAAAGGCTAGTTTCAGATATTCAAGGGTATTATTTACTGATTCTGACAACCCCATTCTATCAGTAACGGATATAAAGTACTTGTTAAATAGATTTGCCACACTATGTCCATCGGTTACTAATGTGTCATCTACAAATAATGCTGTTTGCTCCTGTTCCTTTCCGGTTCTACCAGTCTCATCTTTCACTATATCCCATGTCGTTTTTATTTTGTTCCCTGACATTGCTATCTTCCTCTCGCAGTGCATTTGTTTAGATGTCTGAATTACTTTTTTAATATTTTGCAGTATTCCTTGTATTTAGCGAAATCTTCAGCATTGGAGCTATTCTTGGCCGAACTTTTAGAGGAAAACAGTTTTCAAACATGGTACTGACATTGTTTATGAATGTGTTATATTATTCATTCATGTCATGAGCACTGTAAACAACTTTCCAGTTCATATCTTTGAGCAGTTTCCTAAAACACTCAATTTTTGGTTGATTGACTACTCAGCTGTACTCAGATTTAGCAGTCTTGATAATCTGCTCAGAATTTACATCTAAAACAAGAAGTTGTATGTCATTATGTGACAGTCCATTTATTACAGGTTTTATGATATTATTCCGTTCCTTTGATTTGTCTATAAAAATGTTATCAATGGCTGTCCTTGAGGATTTAGTGATTCTAGTTGGAAAGTTTAGAGTGTGAGTTAGATTGAAAGACAACATTACTAACTGCAGTAAATGTTTGCTGGAATATTGCATTAGAAAATCTGTAATAAAGTCACTAGCAATCAAAATTTCTTTGTTTCATCCTGTTAAATAACCCAAAAGAGAACGTAGTTTGCAAGTGCTACTCCGAGTTGAAGAGGTTGGTGCAGGAGAGGAATTTGTGGTGGTCGCATCAAACCCGTCAGACGCCTAATGACTCAAAAAAAGACCCTTTAAACTGTGAAACATTCAGGTTTGTTAATGTGGAGTGTGCTGCATGATATCGTGGGTATTCTCCGTCCCCAGATTCACACATTGTGCCTGTTCACTCTGCATTCAGAAAAAATGTTGCTTCATCATTGAAGATGCGTTTCTCACAAAACCTATGCTCTTCCAAAAGTTGCACCGAATTTCAAACTTTGTTGTCGTGAGCCCCGGCTTGTAGCGGTTACAAATGATAAGACTTCAGTTCCAGTCGTTTCCTCAAAATCTTCCAAACGGTCTGTTGCCGTATGTTCAGCTCTGTGCTTGCTCTGTTTGTCGACTTCAGCGGCCTGCGCCAGAAACCCGTCCAGACGCCGTCAACCGTTTTCTTCACTCGCTATAAGCCAGCCAATTGATTTCGCTTTGTATAGGTACTCTGAAGCTTTACACTGCGTTTGGCCTCGCTGAAGTGAGTTGGCTGTTGGTGGATTTTGCTAAAGTTCGGTCTGAAGTATCGTTGCACTCTTACGACATCCTGTAGTAAATTCATTCTAAGCAGAACACATAGTATGCTTTCGCGGCGCCTGTCCTCAACTTGCCTATTGCCCATTGCTGCGCTCTAGTGGCAGTAATCTGAAGTTTGGCAGCAGCAATACAAAACTTCGAGTTTTCTATGTGAGTGTTGAGTATTTTGACAGTACGTCATTTAGTGTAGCTACAAGAAAATTATGGAATAGCTTCAAGGATTTATAATAGCTTCGTACTGTTCGCCATTGAAGTTACAGTGCCAAGAAAACGGCATACAACAAAAGCCGATTATATGTCTGAATGATCAGCATTTCAGTGAAACCGCACCAAGTAGGGGTAATACTATTAACATTCTGTACATAAGATATGATTCAGTAGAGCACTTCTCATTCAGAACTTACATTTTAAAATTATTTGTTTATTCGAAAATCGCAAATGCCAGGTGTAAGAAGAAGAAACATCTACCAGCACATGCTCTAATTCTAATCAGATAGGATCCGATCTGATTAGGTACTTGACATATGATGAGTGGATCCCTTTGCCCGCTTCTTCTATTTTCTGACAAAAACCGGTAGACTCTTGTCATGCATATATTTGCAGACAATGGGTGTACAGGACTGATGGTTGCACACTTTGACACTCCTGTTTTATGATTACTTCCATTAGGTTACTTATGTTTTCACATTATGCATGAGTACTCGGTTAATTCCTGATACTACATATTACGTTGTGACATTGAGATTTTAATTAAATAAAACCAAAATAACGCCTGTTGGTATTTTATTATTGTAAATCGACTAACCGAAGTCGCACAATCCGCCCATAGGATGGAGGTATATCTATTGAGCGTAAATTAATCTTTTCCGATGATCTTAGGTCAACCTACCACATGACGCTGAACGTACTCGTGTGTGGAGGCAATGATGAGAAAGAACGGTATTAGTTTCTATCGTCCCATGAGTCCAGAACCTGGCGTGATAGTGTGTGGTGCCACTGGACACACAATACGATCACCTCTGGTTTGCATAGCGAGTAATTTGGTCAGTAGCCACTTTATTAAGGAAGTTTTGAGGTTGTGGCCGTTCAGTATTTTGAATTTGTCCGTAACGCTACCATTTTGCACGGTCCTGCCGCATTAATGTGACCATCTCTCAAAACCATAAGCAGCACGCACCGCTACGAGACGTGCAGGTAGACAGTCGTTCAGGTACCGTAACTCACTTGCTATAGATTTCCCAAGACACGAACAGCTCCATCTAGATGGTACCACAGCTTCTCAATTGGGTTTTAATCTGGGGAGTTAGGAGGCCAGGTCAGTGTGCCTCGTGCTCATCGAACTAGACACGTTGCATTGCCCTGCTGGTAAATGCATTCATGCTGAGGAAAAACAAAGTACATGTAGGGGTGGACGCGGTCCGCAAGAATATATTCGTCATTGTGTTGATACGTTGTGCCTACCAGAATGAGGAGATCGCCAAGGGAGTGCCACGAAAATATTGCATAGAACATAACGCTGCCCTCTCCGTCTTGGACCCTTTGCTTTAAGTCATTTCGCGCCGTACGTGCCAATGGCCGACCATTCTATAGCGCATAAAATGTGATTCATATGGGAAGGCCACCTGTCGCCGCACATTGGACATCCCGTTATGGTATGGGCGTGTAAATTACAGGCTTCGTCGTCAATGAACAACAGTCGGCGAGGATGCATTAACCGGGCGCTTGCTGTGGAGGCTCATACTGAGCCGTGGTAAAATTTGCTGTTTTTAAGAGCGCGCCGGAGCGCGTAGTGTAAAGCAGTCGCCTTCCGTTTCTGGCGGTGGCGCCGCTGTGGCAATCGCAGCTTTGGTGTCTCCCTCTGGTGTGAAAGTGGAAAGGGCCGCTATGAGCTCGTCAGGGAGTCAGTCAGTAAGACGGAGGCAGTTGGTCAGCCAGGGCAGTCTGTCAGTCTGGGCGAGTCTGGTCAGTTGGTCATCCAAGTTAGTCTGGGTCTGTATCTAGTGAGGCGGTTAGTGTCTGTCGGTCGTCCGGAGTGTTAGTATGTGCTAGGCCGCCTGTCTGCTCGAGTTTGCATTGGCGGTTGGATCGATCGGTTGGTCGGTCGCGCAGTGAGAAACAAGATGATTTATCCGCCTGGAGCATCGGCGCACGTGAGGTCGCCACGTGAGTCCAGCGGCCGCGCCTTATAGCGAGGCGTAGCGGTTTCGCGACCAAAACGAGAGCAACAGGAGTCAACCCACGACATCGGTCTGGCTGTGACGAGCTGTGACGCCGTGAAACGAGAGATCCCTGTCATCCATGGCCCGTGATTCAGCACAGTTGCCTCAGCGACTGTTTTGGATAGCACGGTGTTGTTTGAAAACTTGTATTAGTAAAGAAAAATGGTTCAAATCGCTCTGACCACAATGCGACTTAACTTCTGAGGTCATGAGTCGCATATAACTTAGAACTAATTAAATATAACTAACCTAAGGACTTCACACACATCCATGACCGACCGTATCGGTTACGCGGTGCCAGACTGAAGCGCCTAGAACCGCACGGCCACACCGGTCGGCTATTTCCCAAGAACCACACAAAAAACACAATTTTTGCTTACCAGAACCGAGCCGCGGGTTACAAGACGGCTATGAGAAAATATCTGTAATTTTTATGCTACATTGCTATGACGTCGTTGTTGAAAATCTCGTAAACTCTCTTGGTACCTTCATCCGTTTACGAAATAAACAGGTTCAAAATTGGCCTACAAGTACACGTGAAGTACGAACACTAAATTCTGAATCAGGCGAAAACGTGGTTCATAAAGTGATGCAGCACGGAGAAAGAGGCTGTTAAACACGTGCATTTTTTTCGCATGTGAAATCCCGTTGGAGGTGCAAAATTAATTTTTCGTTATTTCAGTTCGCGTAAGGAAACTATCAAAATTTTACTGTCCCATTAAGTTCTGATTACATGAGTAACATGCTCAACTCTGGCAAGGAAAATAAAAATATGATCCCTTCTCCTTAAAGGACTCCAGCTGAAAAGTGAAGTACAAGTTGCCTCATACCTCTTTCTCAGCAGATTTAATAGCTTTCTCAAAAAATACTGGCATGCGAACTTAGTCGCACTTTTTTATGCTGAGAGAAAAGGTGATACTGGCAGTGGGAAAGAAACGGAAAAGCAATAAATACTGGAAGACAGTAGACTACTTGTGGTATAGAAAGAGAGAATGAGACAATGCCAGTGTGAGAGAAAAAGAGAGTGACAGAGGCAGTGGAACATAGCTGACATAAAAACCAGGAAAAGGCTGAAAGAGACAATGCCAGTGGAAGAGGAATAAAGACATCTACATCCATACTCCGCAAGCCACATGACGGTTTGTGGCGGAGAGTATCCTAAGTACCTCTATCGGTTCTCCCTTCTATTCCAGTCTCGTATTGTTCGTGGAAAGAAGGATTGTTGGTATGCTTCTGTGTGGGCTCAAATCACTCTGATTTTATCTGCATGGTCTCTTCGCGAGATATACGTAGGAGGGAGCAATATACTGCTTGACTCTTCGGTGAAGGTATGTTCTCGAAACTTTAACAAAAGCCCGTACCGAGCTACTTAGCGTCTCTCCTGCAGAGTCTTCCACTGCAGTTTATCTATCATTTCCGTAACGCTTTCGCGATTACTAAATGATCCTGTAACGAAGCGCGCTGCTCTCCGTTGGATCTTCTCTATCTCTTCTATCAACCCTATCTGGTACGGATCCCACCCTGGTGAGCATTCAAGCAGTGGGCAAACAAGCGTACTGTAACCTACTTCCTTTGTTTTCGGATTGCATTTACTTAGGATTCTTCCAGCGAGCCGGCCGCGGTGGTCTCGCGGTTCTAGGCGCGCAGTCCGGAACCGTGCGACTGCTACGGTCGCAGGTTCGAATCCTGCCTCGGGCATGGATGTGTGTGATGTCCTTAGGTTAGTTAGGTTTAAGTAGTTCTAAGTTCTAGGGGACTAATGACCACAGCAGTTGAGTCCCATAGTGCTCAGAGCCATTTGAACCATTTTTTTCTTCCAGTGAATCTCAGTCTGGCATCTGCTTTACCAACGATTAACTTTATATGATCATTCCATTTTAAATCACTCCTAATGCGTACTCCCAGATAATTTATGAAATTAACTGCTTCCAGTTGCTGACCTGCTATATTGTAGCTAAATGATAAGGGATCTATCTTTCTATGTATTCGCATCACATTACACTTGCCTACATTGAGATTGAATTTGCCATTCCCTGCACCATGCGTCAATTCGCTGCAGATCCTCCGGCATTTCAGTACAATTTTCCATTGTTACAACCTCTCGATACACCACAGCATCATCTGCAAAAAGCCTCAGTGAACTTCCGATGTCATCCACCAGGTCATTTATGTGTATTGCGAATAACAACGGTCCTATGACACTCCCTTGCTGCACACCTGAAATTACTCTTACTTCGGAACACTTCTCTCCATTGAGAATGACATGCTGCGTTCTGTTGTCTAGGAACTCTTCAATCCAATCACACAAAAAGTCTGATAGTTCATATGCTCTTACTTTGTTCATTAAACGACTGTGGGGAACTGTATCGAACGCCTTGCGGAAGTCAAGAAACACGGTATCTACCTGTGAACCCGTGTCTATGGCCCTCTGAGTCTCGTGGACGAATAGCGCGAGCTGGGTTTTACACGACCGTCTTTTTCGAAACCCATGCTGATTCCTACACAGTAGGTTTCTAGTCTCCAGAAAAGTCATTATACTCGAAAATACTACGTGTTCCAAAATTCTACAACTGATCGACGTTAGAGATATAGCTGTATAGTTCTGCACACCCTGTTCGATGTCCTTTCTTGAAAACGGGGATGACCTGTGCCCTTTTCCAATCCTTAGGAACGCTACGCTCTTCTAGAGACCTACGGTACACCGATGCAAGAAGGGTGGCAAGTTCCTTCGCGTACTCTGAGTAAAATCTAACTGGTATCCCATCAGGTCCAGAGGTCTTTCTTCTTTTGAGCGATTTTAATTGTTTCTCTATCCCTCTGTCGTGTACTTCGATATCTACCATTTTGTCATCTGTACGACAATCTAGAGAAGGAACTGCAATGCAGTTATCCCCTGTGAAACAGCTTTGAAAAAGACATTTAGTATTTCGGCCTTTAGTCTGTCATCCCCTGTTACAGTACCATTTTGGTCACAGAGTGTCGGGACATTTTGTTTTGCTCCACCTACCGCTCTGACATAAGGCAAAAATTTCTTAGCATTTTCTGCCAAGTTAGCACATAGAACTATACTTTCGAATTCATTGAACGCCTCACGCATAGCCCTCCTCACACTACATTTCGCTTCGCGTAATTTTTGTTTGTCTGCAATGCTTTGGCTATGTTTATGTTTGCTGTGAAGTTCCCTTTGCTTCCGCAGCAGTTTTCTAACTCGGTTGTTGTACCACGGTAGCACTTTTCCATCTCTTACGATCTTGCTTGGCACATACTCATCTAACGCATATTGTACGATGGTTTTGAACTATGACCACTGATCCTCAACTCCATCTGTACTTGAGACAAAACCTTTGTGTTGAGCCGTCAGGTACTCTGTGTAATCTGCTTTTTGTCACTTTTGCTAAACAGAAAAATCTTCCTACCTTTTTTAATATTTCTATTTACTGCTGAAATCATCGAAGCAGTAACCGCGTTATGATCGCTGATTCCATGTTCTGCGTTAACTGTTTCAAATAGTTCGGGTCTGTTTGTCACCAGAAAGTCTAATATGTTATCGCCACGAGTCGGTTCTCTATTTAAAGCACTTAAAAAAATTGAACTGGATTATATGTACCTGCCATCCGTTAGGAACGTTTGTTTCTCCCAGTCTATATCCGGCAAATTAAAATCTCCACGCAGTACTATTACATGGTGGGGAAATCTACTCGAAATATTTTCCAAATTATCCTTCAGGTGCTCAGCCACAACAGCTGCTGAGCCAGGGGGCCTATAGAGACATCCAATTACCATGTCTGAGCTTGCTTTAACCGTGACCTTCACCCAAATTATTTCACATTTGGGATCTCCGTCAATTTCCTTCGATACTATTGCACTTCTTATCGCTATAAACACGCCTCCCACTTCACTGTCTCTGCAGTATACATTCCAATCTGAGTTTAGGATTTCATAACTGTTTACGTCTGGTTTCAGCCAACGTTCTCTCCCTAGTACTATATGGGCGTTGAGCCCGTTTATTAGTGAGAGCAGTTCTGGGACATTTCTATAGACGCTCCTGCAGTTTAGTATTAGCACATTAATATTATTATTCCCTGTTGCGTTTTGCCTACTCCTACCTTTCCGCGTCTCATGAGGCGTCTTGTCGGGCCTAGGAAGGGAGTTCTCTAACCTAAAAAACCCCCATGTGCACTCCACACGTACTCCACTACCCTCGTAGCCGCTTCCCTTAGCCGGCCGCGGTGGTCTCGCGGTTCTAGGCGCTCAGTCTGGAACCGCGCGGCTGCTACGGTCGCAGGTTCGAATCCTGCCTCGGGCATGGATGTGTGTGATGTCCTTAGGTTAGTTAGGTTTAATTAGTTCTAAGTTCTAGGCGACTGATGACCACAGATGTTAAGTCGCATAGTGCTCAGAGCCATTTGAACCATTTGAACCGCTTCCCTTATGTAGTGCACCCCTGACCTATTCAATGGGACCCTACATTTCTCCACCCGATAGAGGAGGTTGAGAAATTTGCACCCCAGCTCTCCGCAGAATCGTCTGAGCCTCTGGTTTAAGCCTTACTCTCGGCTCCAAACCAGAGGATCGCGATCGGTTCTTGGAACGATACTACAAATAGTTAGCTCTGATTCCACCCCGCGAGCGAGGCTTTCCGCCTTTACCAATTCCGCCAACCGCCTGTACGAACTGAGGGTAACCTCTGAACCCAGACGGCAGGAATCATTGGTGCCGACATGAGCAATCGGGTGCACCCAGTGCTCTCTATCGGCGCCGGCAGGGCCTCCTCTGCAGCTCGGATGAGACCCCCTGGCAAGCAGACAAACACTGGCCTTCTTCCCCGACCTTTCCGCTATTTCCCTAAGGGGCTCCATCACCAGCCTAACGATGGAGCTCTCAATAACTAATAAACCCCTCCCCCCAAGTGTCTGCTCGGACCTTGAAACTGGAAGTGACTGAGAACCAACGGTAATGGGAGACAGAGTATATAAAAGTGACAACGAGGTAGACAGAGACAGTGCGAAGACGCAGAGGCTGTGGGAAGGAAGGAATGAGAGTAGCAGGAAGAGGGAAGTGACTCTAGAGTAGGACAGTACGAAAGAAACTGTGGCTGTGATACAGATAATGAAATGGGCTAGTGGGAGTGGATGGGTATGAGCGATTTACAGCCATATACTTGCATGTGTGAGTGCGTTACAGTTACTTGAGCTTGTAGGAGGGAGAGGTGAGCTTGTGTTCCGGTAGGAGCATTTCTTTATTTGCATTTCTTCTTTGTGTAATTTGAGTGGCTTTTAGTCTACTCATATGGCGCAGCTGTAGCGTTTCTTCGTAAAATTGAACTATATTTTCTTCCACGGATTTATAAAATTTTAACTTCAATGTGCGAAAATTATAGCATGCATTCCAATTCGAAAAATAAAACACTTTAGATCTCCACTGGTTGTGTCATTGACCTGAATTCTGGGATCTGAATCTTCCGCCTGCCGAATAAACTACTTCAGTTTGTGTGTTTCCGCCATACTATGAAATAGTTGCTATAAGATAACTTATCTGGTCATCCTCATAAGCCATTCTCAATTGTTTCCCTCAAACTACTACAGCTAACAACTGAATATCACAATCGAACAAGCAAAAAATACGAAGAAATTCTAATCGAGTCCGTAGAAAAATGGTTCAAATGGCTCTGAGCACTATGGGACTTAACGTCTATCGTCATCAGTCCCCTAGAACTTAGAACTACTTAAACCTAACTAACCTAAGGACATCACACAACACCCAGTCATCACGAGGCAGAGAAAATCCATGACCCCGCCGGGAATCGAACCCGGGAGTCCGGGAGCGGGAAGCGAGAACGCTACTGCACGACCACGAGCTGCTGTCCGTAGAAGATCGCACTATGGGTCCCTTGTTGTGCGCCATGTCTTCATCCTTTATAAACGAATTATAATTTGGCAAAGGAAAAATTTTTTGTGTAAACTTTTTTTGCTTTGGGAGCTGGTCTTTATAGATTTTTATGGGCGGAATACAATTTAGCCATAGCGATTTTGTATCACCCATAGTTTTAGAGCAACATGCTTTTTACTAAACAGAACAAAAATCCTGTGCTATACGGTAAATGTGGAAAAAAAAAAAAAATGAAACGCTTTGCCACAACATAAGCATGGTTTGTATTTACAGTAAGCTTCTTAAAACAATGTTATGTGTTAATAGAGGTTTCACTTGTCAGCTAGAATCGGTTTGTGTTTTCATTCTCTTTTTTTCCTTGAAGCTTCTTCTGTAGCTTTTTCTACGATAAATAGCTTGCTGAACTTCTCGTCGAAGTGACCAACAGTACTCCCCTATCATGTTGGTGTTCCAGCAGCCTTGGTAGCGTTTTCCATCACTTTAATGTCCTGGTAAAAACGCTCTCCATGCTCCTCACTAACATCTCCCATATTGTCCGGAAAGTAATCAAGGTGACTGTTCAAAAAGTGAATTTTCACGCTTATTAAAAATCCTAAAGTTTTAAACTTCTTTAACACTGTAGCTATAACAGAAACAAATTCTGAGTCTTTCTCATGTCCTAAGAGCTTTGTAATGATTTGCTTGAATGATAACTATGCTTCCCTCTCATTTAAGGTCATTGTGGATTCAATGTTAACATCAAACATCAATTTTCTAATGTCAGATCCGACAAAGACGCATTCTTTTAATTTAGCTTCTGAAAGATGTGGAAACGTTTGGCAGAGGTACTTAAAACATGGTCCATCTTTAGGCAAAGCCTTTGCAAACTGTTTCATTTGGCCTAACTTTATATGTAGAGGTGGTAGGAGTACGTTTTTTGGATGTACAAGGTTTTTGCGTAGAGTGTTCTTACCACCAGGTTTTAAAGACTCCCTCACAGGTCAGTTCTGTGTGGACCAGTGTTGATCCCTAGCCCTACTGTGCCATTCACACAAGAAACATTGAAATTTGGTAAAGCCACCATGCTGACCAAGGAGCATGCGTGTTACTTTTAGATCTCCACATAGAATAGAACCATGAGCAGAATAGCTTATTTTATTTAGCTCTAGTTCTAGGTTTTCATAGCTTTTTTTCATATGTACAGAATGTCTAACAGGTAGAGATGCATAGACGTTACTACTGTGTGATAAAACAGCCTTTAAACTAGTTTTGGATGAATCAATAAACAGCCTCCATTCTTCCTTTTTGTATTCAATACCAAACCCATTCATCAGACTGGGAATGTCTGAACAGTACACTACATCACCTTCTTGTTGAAAAAACTTGGAAAATTATTCCTGTCTCTTTCTATACATGTATATGCTGGTTCCAACTGCAAATAAATTCTTTTCTTTTAATCTAGAGCCAAGGAATTCAGCTTTTTCTTTCGTTAAGCTCAGATCCCTCAACAAATCGTTAAGATCGGTCTGAGTAAACAATTTTGGCACCAGAATTTCTGTATTACAATGGAATTCATCGTCATCCGGTTCCTCTAAATCAGATAGTACATCAGAAAATACTGCTGTTGGAATAGAATTTAAATCATCTGGTGGTTCAGTAACAAGAACGTAGCAGTAGCAGTATGAAAGGAAAGAGATTCGACAGAATCACACAAAGTGCCCCAGATCTGCAAAAAAACTGAAACGCTTGTAGCTGAGAAACCTCTTATCATCGACAGTCATTGCCATATGCGTATTTTCCGTTGACATACAGTCAGCCGTCGCAATGTGAACGATACAAGTGCATGGTATACAGCTAAAAGTCAACGATATACAGTGATGACCTACGCCACTAATCTGTAAACCAGCCACTATGGACAGATGTCGTCATGGTGGGCATATCTTTGTTTGGAACAATCAACCATACGATGCAAATTTGCTTTTACATACACATTAATTCTGAAGGCACTGTTAAGTGTCAAGACTACTTTTTAACTATTTATCACATTATAATACTCTAAACGGTTTCAATAAGGTGTTTTCGTCTTCTTCCTATTCTGGGTAAGTCTTGTTTACAGGCTGTTTTAACTTGACACGACTAATTATCTCGTAAACGAGGCATCGTACGAAAAAAAGTTCTGTGTGAAAAGTTAATATTATTTTTGCGGATATCTGTCTACACTACAACTAGCCACCTCCTACCCACCATTCTTGCGTGCGAATCCCTCATTTATATTGCATATTTAGATTATACGCAAGAAATATGTATGGGTTACCCGAACGATAGTTTTTTTCTTTCGTGTTACATAGTGCATAGCGCTGTAATCGATAAATATCAAGCTGTGCCTTTTTTTGCATTTAAAACCGACGCATTTGAATCTACATTTCATTTTCGAAGAAAATGTAAACCTTTATGCTCTGACGGTTATATTTATGTTCGAAATGTACTTTGGTGTTGCAAATTTGAGTGTACAGTACAGTATAGGTAGCTGTCTCAACGTCTCGTAGGAAACTATGTTTAACGTGAAACAGAAACGACATGGATTTAATAGTTTTCTGTTCCTATCGGGATGTTTGACATCGACGAGTCACCTTACATCTCATTATCGGGATGCTTCATTTCGGTGCATCCCACTGCCTCTCACCACTGAGTGCTTGATTTCAGTGAGTACCCACGGCTTCTGCACCTGTCACTATCGCATCATGGAAATTTTTGTACCTTATTACTATGGCTCCGGCTTGTATTCCGCCGGTAGTCACGTAGCTGCCAGTGCCAGAGTTACAACGGCTGGATGGAAACACACAGTGAAATGAACCACACAGATGGCGGTGTCTGAGGTCGGCCACCTAAATTAAGCATTCCGATGGTGTAAGGACTCTCCACATCAGTCACGTAGAGAAAAGAATACTACGTTACCGTACAAACAGATTATTTGCCAGAAATGTCTGTGTCTTGCCATATTATTTGTTCTGTACGTTTGCAACACTAAAGTAAACTTCGAACATAAATAACAACCGTTAGAATACAGAGGCTTAGTCCTACAACCTAACTGAAATATTAAATCCGTTGGTTCTCAAGTACCAAAAGTCGACACACTTGATATTTGTGGATTACAGCGCCATCTATCAGCGAATGGGAAACAGTGATTTGAGTAAACCGTGCGTATTTTGTGTCGTAGAATCCGAATATGTAATAAAAAAGGAGAGTTACCATTTGAAAATACAAAGTTAACTCCACTCACGTAGGACGGTTGATTAGGAGTTGCCCAGTCGTGGCACAGACAGGTGTCCGCCTTACAAATACACTGCTGGCCATTAAAATTGCTACACCAAGAAGAAATGCAGATGATAAACGGGTATTCATTGGACAAATATATTATACTAGAACTGACATGTGATTACATTTTCACGCAATTTGGGTGCATAAATCCTGGGTAATCAGTACCCGGAACAACCACCTCTGGCCGTAATAACGCCCTTGATACGCCTGGGCATTGAGTCAAACAGTTTGGATGGCGTGTACAGGTACAGCTGCCCATGCAGCTTCAACACGATACCACAGTTCATCAAGAGTGGTGACTGGCGTATTGTGATGAGCCAGTTGCTCGGCCACTATTGACCAGACGTTTTCAATTGGTGAGAGATCTGAAGAATGTGCTGGTGAGGGCAGCAGTCAAATATTTTGTATGTCCAGAAAGGCCCGTACAGGACCTGCAACATGCGGTCGTTCATTATCCTGCTGTAAAGCAGGGTTTCGCAGGGATCGAATGAAGGGTAGAGGCACACATCTGAAATGTAACGTCCACTGTTTAAAGTGCCGTCAATGCGAAGAAGAGGTGACCGAGAGGTGTAACCAATGGCAGCCCATACCATCACGCCACGTGATACGCCAATATGGCGATGACGAATACACGTTTCCAATGTGCGTTCACCGCGATGTCGCCAAACACGGATCTGACCATCATGACGCTGTAACCAGAACCTGGATATATCCGAAAAATGACGTTTTGCCATTCGTGCACCCAGCTTCGTCGTTGAGTACACCATTGCAGGCGCTCCTGTCTGTGATGCACCGTCAAGGGTAACCGCAGACATGGTCTCCGAGCTGACAGTCCTCGCTGCTGCAAACGTCGTCTAACTGGTCGTGCAGATGGTTGTTGTCTGTGGCTGCACGATCCCTTACAGCCATGCGGATAAGTTCTCTGTCATCTCGACTGCTAGTGATAGGAGGCCGTTGGGATCCAGCACGGCGTTCCGTATTACCTTTGTGAACCCACCGATTCCATATTCTGCTAACAGTCATTGGATCTCGCCCGACGCGAGCAGCAATGTCGCGTTACGATAAACCGCAATCGCGATAGGCTACAATCCGACCTTTATCAAAGTTGGAAACGTGATGGTACGCATTTCTCCTCCTTACATGAGGCATCACAACAACGTTTCACCAGAGAACGCCGGTCAACTGCTGTTTGTGTATAAGAAATCGGTTTGAAAATTTCCTGATATCAGCACGTTGTAGGTGTCGCCACCGGCGCCAGCCTTGTGTGAATACTTTTAAAAGCCAATCATTTGCATATCAAAGCATCTTCTTCCTGTCGGTTAAATTTCGCGTCTGTAGCACGTCATCTTCGTGCTGCAGCAATTTTAATGGCCAGTCGTGTATTGGCTTTTCGCGTAGACCACTTTTTTCGTGCTATACCTCGTTTTCGAGATATTTATTAGTTGTTTCAATTTAAAACAAACACCCTTTACATACCGAAACGGAAGGTGGTAGACCTTAAGCACATGTTGATTGAAAGCTATCAAACGTACACGGCTGTATTCCAGTTTCTGTGCAATTTGGTACTAAATTTAGTACAGTAACTTGAGAACGAGAGGATGCATGTTTGACTTGGGAGGATGGTGCAGCAGGTAGGCTAGACTCTGATCGTTTCAGAAAGTCTTCTCCACGAGAAAGTTGTCAGATTGCTCGATTGGTTATGATGAATAAACGTGGCAGTGGTTACACGCAAAGTGTCACCACGAACTGCCAGGAACGGATCCCTGTAATCTGGATTTAGATTTAGACTTGCCATGAGTTTTTTTCCGATGATGCCATACACAGCCAATAGGGATTTGCATAGGGTAGAGCCGAGTCAGTGCTTCTCTGTTGTGCTCAGTGACCAACCTCACTTCAGCCCGATCAGACCGACGCCAGCGTGTCCGCAGGCGACTTTGTGAGATGTCCAGGGAACAGTGACGCTGGAGAGCCATGCCTTTCCGACTTCCGGGGTCAGAGTATATCGAGCTGTTGGATTAGACGGGAGGTTTTATTAAATGAATGATCGTTAGCATGTGACAATAAACCTGTTGTCGTACCCATAATGCCCAGGTAATGAAACGGCGTGTTCCAACAGAGTAGTGCAATACCCCACAATTCAATGCACACCACAAACGACTGGTCGGTTTAGTTTCCTGATTAGTCACACACAGAGAACGTCTGGAACGAGATGCGGAGACGTTTACTTGCTATCCTACAGCATGCAATCTACTTGAACTGACACAAAATGTGTTTCAGGTGTGTCAAACATTCAAGATGATAACTAAAGGCATCCTCCATAGCGATGGCAATTATTATTGAACCAATCGGCTTTTGGTTATATATTTTAGTTTTTCAACGCTACATCTAAATCTTCATCTACATCTACAACTGAATCTACATCTACACAGATACTTTGCAAATCATATTTAAGTGCCTGGAAGAAGGTTCATACTACCTTCATCACAGGTCTCTATTATTCCAATCTCGTATAGCGCGGAAAGAATGAACACTTATATCTTTCCGTGAAAGGTCTGGTTTCCCTTATTTTATGAAATGGTTCAAATGGCTCTTAGCACTATGGGACTTAACATCTGAGGTCATCAGTCCCCTAGACTTAGATCTACTTAAACCTAACTAACCTAAGGACATCACACACACGATGCCCGAAGGGTTCGAACCTGCGACCGTAGCAGCCTCGCGGTTCCGGATTGAAGCGCCTAGAACAGCTCGAAGACAGCGGCCGGCCTTATTTAATCATGGCGATCGTTTCTCCCTATGTAGGTCGGCGTCAACAAAATATTTTCGCATTCGGTAGAGAAAGTTGGTGGTAAGGATTCCACACAGAGCAGCAGTATACTATTTTAACATGACTGTCGAAACTACTGAAAATAACCAATTGCTGAAACAACTGATTTTCGGCTTTTAATTCCTACTATTTCCTGTAAAAAACGCAGAAATCGAATAAAAGTCTAAAAATTTTCACATCCCCAATTTCAAGATACATTCAATCTAAATAATAAATTACATAAGCAAGTAAGAGAGTGCTTAGTCTGTCTACCGTTCGCTGCTTTTCTCGAAAAGTGGGGATGGTTTAAATACTAAAAAAATCACCAATATTCTATTGATACCAATTTTTATAAACTTTCCTCAAAGATCATGTTGTAAATGAGGAGCATAGCATTATTTGGCATTACGAATAGTCGGCACTAAAGTATGAAAACTGAAGTTAAAAAATTCTTTTTTTCGTGTTACTTAGTCCGTTGTCAAGAGCTATGAGAAGATGAAGACAGGTATTAAATAGAAAAAGGCCTCTGATTGGCTACTTTCCATTTTTATTGTAATGCATAGACGTATTGTTAAGCTTCTGTCCTTATGTGGTGTTCCAAGTTTCTTGCGTCTCCTCCCCTTTTTAATCTTTTAAAGCATATGGAACATTGTATTTCATTGACGCCGTTCTTTCAGACTAGGGATGGTGACATTCTGAAACAGAACTGATTTGCGACGACAACATCGAGAAATTGCCATATACATGAGATGAGGCACGTCTTGCACGCAGTTTGTAAACGTGTACCGTCCGATAGGCAACACCAGATTGTAGCAGGTATATTATTGAGTCACCAATGCTGTACTTCCGCTATGTGTTTGTTACTCGTTTCTGTCGGCAATGTTATTAAAATAGCATTGATCGCTTTTCACCATATCTGTTATAACGCATTATTACAAAGCAACGTAAATTTTAAGAATAGGACTCACTGGTTTTTAATAAAGATTATTTAAAACCCAAAAATTTCCCCACTGCTGCTATGATAATTTTTTCTTTTTTACTCGGTTAGTAGTAAAAAATAAAAAAAGCCTTTAATAACCGAGGCCGAATAGATACCGAAAAATACAGGTTATCCAAAAGTGAAAGACCTGCATCGCTTTTAGCCTGTCGGTTTTCCCGTTCCTAATGCTAGATTAGTGCTGCAGTGAATACAAGAGTACAGCTGTGCCCATGGGTGCTCACATCTCATACTGATGTTGGCGACGGACATCTTTTCCGAAGTGTTAATCAACAACACTCATATCATGATTATATTTGCAATGTTTGATAATTATTGGACTGATGCTTAATGGCAAAATGTTTTCCATTTCGATATCCTTAGTAGAAATTGATCTGTGGATAGTTGTATAACTGAATCCGCCTGCCAAATTCAGATTATTCATGATTTGGTTTGTATTACGATCAAATTTAAGTGGGAGACATTGGTAAAGACAGGTTCCTCCATAGCCTTGCGACCTTCTTCATGCCTAAAGTTGTCCTAAGCGCCCCGCCTACAGCAAGCTGATCCAGTTCCATCACTAATGTGGCGTCCTTCACCAAAGAGGTTACTGTGGTGTTGATACTCAGTTGTTCTGGATTTTGTGTAAACAAGACGTTCGTCGAGCTCATACTAGGGCCAGCACTACTCCCTCTCAGGAAACTCAATACTCCCCACGTGCAACGAGGACACGTGAACTGGATGACAGCGCCTACGGACAGAGTTTCCATTCGGCATCGAAATTAAAGAAATACGAGAGAAAATCGAAGTAATGAGAATTTAAAAGATTTCAGGGAACACTCAAGATTAGCTTGCTGGAGAAAGAGAAATTGCTTAAGCGAGCGAAAGGACTCAAATATCAGCCGGAGAACGTTAACAAAAGAAAGCGCATTAACGGGTACCGTTATAGCGGGAAGCAGGAACGTTGCGAGGGGAAAGGAGGAGAGGGGAGGCAGTGGCTTTCAGCGAGAAGGAGCCACTCCTGAACTTGGCGAGTGGATGCGCGCTCGAGCCGCTAGCTGCGCGGAGGACTCGTCTGGCGTTCTCTGGGCTTCCAGGAGAATTCCAGGTAGCAGTAAGTATGATGAGCAGAGGCGGCGAGCGCAGGGGCCCTCTGCTCGTTTCTCAAGCATCGCGTAACGAGTAAATGTTCCACTGTGTGCATCACAAAAGACCGTCATTAGACAAGCCGCACTGAGGCATTGTCAGGTGCGTACAGCAATTTGCGTGTTTTCTTTTTTTCTATTCGGGGAATTTATTGTAAAGCCATTCTCAAATACAGATTGCTTGAAACTAGAGGGAGGAGGAGGAGGCAATCGATACTAATACTATCACTCAAAGTGAAAAACGAAAATAGGATACTACATATGTATAAGAAATCTATGGGTATGAATGCGTTGTGACAAGACGAAACTGCAATCGTCCAGCCACAACCGTAGGTTCCTTCTGTTCTGTTGGAGCTGTTTCAGTTTTAACTACAACAAAATATTAAAATGTGTGTGAAATCTTATGGGACTTAACTGCTAAGGTCCCTAAGCCTACACACTACTTAACCTAAATTATTCTGAGGACAAACACACACACCCATGCCCGAGGGAAGACTCGAACCTCCGCCCGGACCAGCCGCACAGTCCATGACTGCAGCGCCTAAGACCGCTCTGCTAATCCCGCGCGGATTAACTACAACAAATGAAATATTAGTTCAAATGTGTGTGAGCTCCTAAGAGATCAAACTGCTGAGGTCATCGGTCCCTATACACTGCTTAAAGTAACTTATGCTAAGAACAGCATACAAATCCATGCTCAAGAAAGAACTCGAACCTCCAACGGAAGCGGCTGCACAATCCGTGACATGCCCCCCCTAACTACACGGCCACTCCACGTTGCAATATTAGTTCACTTTATTACATTAATGAATAATATATTTACGTCATTTCGTTTCACTTCTTATCCATAGGTTCAAATGGCTCTGAGCACTATGGGACTTACCTTCTAGGGTCATCAGTTCCTTAGAACTTAGAAATACTTAAACCTAACTAACCTAAGGACATCACACACATCCATGCCCGAGGCAGGATTCGAACATGCGACTGTAGCGGTCGCGCGGTTCCAGACTGTAGCGCGTTGAACGGCTCGGCCACCCCGACCGGCCTTTTCCATAAAAGTACTGGATAATTTACAGCTATCATTGACTACAAAAGCATCACTTGATGTGGTAAGTAACGAATTGTGAGAGATTGCAGGGCACTCCCACTTCTGATTCAGTATCATATCGCTTTATGTTCTTAGGGAAGATGACCTTTATTGTGACCTGACTTCATAAATCATGATAAAATGGTGGGCTGTAGTTAACGCTCTTGCTTGTGTGCCGTAGTGAAGGAATAGCAGTAAGGTTTACATGCGTTCAGAGGAATAGGGTGCCGATTTAAACGACTGCACTGAAAGCGTACGGTGCCTGATGGTCGAGGAAAGCGTTTTTTCTGTGGTACCTGGGTGAAAACATTTGAAGACTGCCGAGTTCCACGGGCTCATTGTGCAGACACGTTGTATGGCGCCAGTCGGTTAGGGGCCACGTCAGGGTAGGCTCACTAGTGTCGAGAAGTAGCGGCTGCAATGGCCAGCACATTGAAGACAGGGAATAAAGCAGAGGATGTTAGGCAGGAAGCAGACGAGACAACCGTGAGCTTTCTGTGAACTTCCGTGGGACAGGACATTGATGAACAGACGTACAGACTGTGTCACAAAACATATTTGTGAAGGCACAACGCTTTTACCGAGTTTCTGGCCGTTCTATGGAAATTTCGAAGTGGACGCAACAGGGGAGATAGCGATTTTTTTATGGAAGGCTGTGGTTCCACCCTTGTCATATTGTTAGCAAAAGACATGGGGTAAATGCGTGAGGAAGACGCTGTGAAGCTGAATCTTTTTTGCTTTTCTCCCGATTAACTTTAAAGACCTCGAATGCGGTGCTGCAGATCGTGATTGGCTTGTGCTAAAGTGGTAGAAGTCTAATAAGTAAATGTGCTTTTCTACCAAGCTGGCGAGGAAAGCGGAGAGAAATAGGACACTCTTGTACTGCTGTTTCGCTAGCAAAGAACAGCAGGTCCCTACCTAAATGGTGAGACTCGTGTCCATTGCTAGAGTTCCATTTAGAGCCTGTGCCAATCACCTTCTGAACCACCAGAGGTACTGCTTCTAGCATCATGCACACGAGTGATACGTGGGTGTACGTATTTTGTCTTGAGTCGGCCGTCTAAACATTTGACATATTCCGTCACACATAGTCGTGGGACGGAGTTTTGGCTGACCAGCAAACGGGTCCACCTGCACACTGGAATGCACAGAGGGTTTCAGAGGCTGTCTTCCGAATTAGCCAAACGCGAGTCTGCGTACTTGCATTTTTCGGGCGTGTGCCATTAATAACAGATTGCTGCCGTCCATGACTTAAGTCGCCGAACGCATCGTAGTGTGCCTTCCTGACCAGCAGAAAGGTAAAGTATTTCCTGCTACGGCGTAGGGCTCAAATATATGTTTCCCAGCAACCTGTTCTTTCGAAACATATTTTTCTTTTTGGAATAGTAGAGAATCGATCTTTCACAGTAGCATAGTTTTTGGGCTATATCCTGGATTCCCGTGTATGAAGACAGATAAAGCGATTAGTGTTCTAGTTAATGTTGTGTCAGCCCGAGCTTCGTCCATCATACACCCCATATTAGTGAAAGCGTTTGTCAAACAAAAACAGTTTGACAGACAAAAATGATTGCGTGACGTTTCTTTAGCAATTTTTTTTGTCTTTTGATGGTACGAATGAACCAATCTATCGTTATTTAGATCAACCCTTCCTTCTGTTCTGATTAACATTTCCTTTGCCATTTTTATTAAAGTCCTGATTACAAAAGAAATAGGAACCTAGAACTGTTCTGCTGAGGTACAATGTTTGATATCTCCAACAGTAGATTTTATCAGAAATTTTAATTACACTTTGGTCCTGCATCATGATGTTGACTGCCACAGTCACGATCTGGGCTGAGCTCTTCCGGGCTTCGCTCCTTTTCTGAAGTGAGTGCGAGGGAACTGGAATGCTGAGAGGAGAGGCATGGTCTTAGGGAGAACCTCCCATTCATAGTTGGGGATTGCAGACAGACGTCGCTGATGTATGTGGTATCGATTCACGGTGCCGACGTTGGGGTCTCTGCACGATACCACAGAGTAACAAGTGCTTTGAGGAAATCTACGAAGATATATATGGAAGCGAAAATGTGAGGGGGAAATTTCCACCATCTGTTTACTGCTACAGGGCGAAGTTTCATCCTTACCGTTTCATATATGAAAGCACTTACTTAATGAGATGATACCGCTTCAAAACAAGATGTAAAAAATAAACAAACGGCTTAGTTATTGCTGTCTATTTTTTCATCCGTCAAGCCCGAAAGTGCACTAACGATTTGTTAATGTTGCATTTTACAAAGTGTAGTCACAAGTTGTATTCACTACCTCGAAAAATATCAACGTACAAGAAACAAACTCGGTGATGATGTAAGAGCTCCTCTGCATATTTAGTCTTCAGCACCACACATTTTTCCCATCTACGGATAATTTGGAGCAGAAATTGTTGGAGTGTGCATTTCCACCTTAGCAAAAAATCACCTCGTCATCGTTAAGGAAATGCTTGCTCCACAATGGCTTCTTCATCCGAGGGAAGAGAAAGAAGTCGCATGTCAGAAGAATTCAGAGTGGTAGAAAAGCTGATATCCTTAAGAAGCAGGTGGTGCAACTCTGCCCTGTGTTAAAGGAAGGAGCGTTCTCGTGGAGACAAAAACATTCACTTCCATAACTTCCTGCGACACTTCGACATATCTGCCAACAACCTCGTACGGATATCCTGTTCGGAGGCTCGTGTGATTATTTTTGCCATTACAAGCATAATTTGTTAGTACCACACCATTCCAGTCCCAAAACACTCGATGTCACCTTGCCCAATGGTGGCTGGATCTTTCCTTTTTGAATGTGGTGAATCGACATGTTTCCATTGCTTGCTTTGCCACTTTATGTGGAGGTTACAATGATACGGCCAGCACGTTGAAGACTTCCTCTGGACTGACCTGATACAGCTCCAACACACCCGCGTCTTTATTGATTCTGATTGCTTGTACAGTAGGGATGAGCAGTTGAGAGACACATCTGGAGGCAACTTCCTTTCTTAACGTAGTGTAAGAATCTAAAATCTGATTCATGACTGTTTAAAACTATTTCGAAAAGAAAATAGTCTTAGTTGCAAATTAATGGTTGTTAACTAACGTGTTTCACATTTTTGGAGCATCAGCGGATTAACTACAAAGGAACGAAAAAGAAAAATATTAATAAGAGAAGTGGAATGGTCTTTTCATGCCTCTCTATAACGAGTAAATAAGTAATTTCAGCACGTCGCAACGGAAAACATACGTACTATTCTGCAAATTAGCAATCGCCAAAAGACGATCAAGATATGGCTTGGTTCTATGAGGCAAATGTAGCGGTTAGAAATGCAGGAAGTAACAGGTAAAACGGGACAAAAAGCGAAAAGAAGCCAGAGCAGTAACCGTAAACTTTACAGCATACGTAGACGCAGAAGCCCGGAAACAGGGCCACACATTGTCTGTATTGGCAACAGTAGTTCCCCCGAAACAGACATGTAAACATAAACGTCGCACGCCCTGTGAAGTTTAGTAAGGGAAGACTTCACCTAAGAAGCGCGGGTATACGTAACACACAAATTACAGCATTTAAGATGCAATGAACATATATAATAGACAGCAAAAATAGGAACTTTTACCTATTACTTTCAAAGGTTCTTGCCACTATGTTTGCCTTACAGGTCCAAGCATTATCTTGCACATGTTTTGACGAATGCTTATTTGCAGAAAGGCTGTGTAAATTTTCCCTTATTTACACGTTGTAGAGATACTTGACGGTACCATACAACTATTATTATTAATATTTTACTTCCTTCCCTTTCTTGGTAGATAATTTCACGATGACCCAAAAGGGTGGTGAATCGTGCTACTAAGTAATCATTATTTTGCCACTAAGATTCCTTATTATTTTGAAATAACTTGTAGCGGTTGCTATATCAGCCAGCCAATGGAGTGCAAAAGATTCATGATTATCAGTTTTTCAACTATCGACCTGACTGTGATAGTCCGATCTTCCAGAATGAGGAACTTCACTTCTCTTACCATAACTGGCACATCACTTCTCACTTCGTCGTTCGCTATTACTTAACCACATTGCAAGCGTGTTTGCCACATAACCACGGAGCAGCTCAGCGTATAATGTTCCCGTGTTGCTTCTCTTTAAATGTCGAAGATAAATTATCCCACCTTGCTCTACTTCCTCAGTTGAATCCCATATTTTGATGATATGGCTGATCTAGTGTGTCCTACGGTTCTGATCCCTAGTAGTATCAGTGTGTGCCAGAACTGCAGTGTTGTACCTGCAAGTAAAAATATAATTACGTAATTATATGTTACCGAGGTGGTAATTAATCTTTGTAACCTAACCTGGTGGGGTGGTTTATTACAGAACGAAAGTTGAGAGTAGAACAAACGACGAGCGTTGGTTTCAAATATCGTTGCGTAGTAAGTGGTCAGACATAACGGACCTCTGTTCCCGCTCCCCTCCCTTACCTGGTCTGAAAGCTAAGCCTTTTTTTGGTTAGGCACCATTCTCGTCACCCTTACGATGTAGATGAAGGGTTACGCTCTTCCGATGATGATGATGATATTGTTTGGTTTGTTAGGCGCTGAAGTGCACGATTATCAGCGCCCGTACAAATTCACAATCTTTATCCAGTCCAATCTCGCCACTATCACGAATGATAATGAAATGATGAGGACAACACAGACATCCACGAGCAGGAATCGAGCCAGGAAGTCAGTAATCCAGAGGCAGCAACGCTAGCTATTGTACCACGAGTTGCGGACCGCTCTTCCGAGCTGACCCGTTTAAGTGTGGATGCAGATGTTTTAAAGTACACTACTGGCTATTATAATTGCTACACCACGAAGATGACGTGCTACAGACGCGAAATTTAACAGACAGGAAGAAGATGCTGTGATATGCTGTGATAGGTACTAGCTTCTCAGACTATTCGCACAAGGCTGGCGACGGTGACCTACGACGTGCTGACATAAGGAAAGTTTCCAACGGATTTCTCATACACAAACAGCAACTGACTGGCGTTGCCTGGTGAAACGTTGTTGTGATGCCTCGAATAAGGAGGAGAAATGCGTACCATCACGTTTCCGACTTTGATAAAGGTCAGATTGTAGCCTATCGCGATTGCGGTTGATTGTATCGCGACATTGCTGCTCGCGTTGGTCGAGATTCAATGACTGTTAGCAGAATATGGAATCGGTGGGTTCACAAAGGTAATACGGAACGCCGTGCTGGATCCCAACGGCCTCGTATCACTAGCAGTCGAGGTGACAGGCATCTTATCCGCCTGGCTTTAATGGATCGTGCAGCCACGTCTCGATTCCTGAGTCAACAGATGGGGACGTTTGCAAGACAACAAGCATCTGCACGAACTGTTCAACGACGTTTGCAGCAGCATGGACTATCAGCTCGGAGACCATGGCTGCGGTTACCCTTGACGCTGCATCACAGACAGGAGCGCCTACGATGGTGTACTCAACGACGAACATGGGTGCACGAATGGCAAAATGTTATTTTTCGGATGACTCCAGGTTTTGGTTACAGCATCATGATGGCGCATCGGTCTTTAGCGACATCTCGGTGAACGCACATTGGAAGCGTGTATTCGTCATCGCAATATTGGCGTATCACCCGGTGTGATGATATGGGGTGACATTGGTTATACGTCCCAGTCACGTCTTGTTTGCACTGACGGCACTCTGAACATTGGACGTTTCATTTCAGATGTGTTACGACCCGTGACTCTACCCTTCATTCGATCCCTGCGAAACCCTACATTTCAGCAGGATAATGCACGACCGCATTTTGCAGGTCCTGTACGGGCCTTTCTGGATACAGAAAATGTTCGACTGCTGGCCTGGCCAGCACATTCTCCTGATCTCTCACCAATTGAAAAAGTCTGGTCCATGGTGGTCGAACAACTGGCTCTTCACAATACGCCACTTACTAGTTTTGATGAACTGTGGTATCCTGTTGAAGCTGCATGGGCAGCTGTACCTGTACATGCCATCCAAGCTCTGTTTGACTCAATGCCCAGGCGTATCAAGGCCGTTATTACGGCTAGAGGTGGTTGTTTTGGGTACTGATTTCTCAGGATCTATGCACCCAAATCGCGTGAAAGTGTAATGACATGTCAGTTCTAGTATAACATATTTGTCCAATGAATACCCGTTTATCATCTGCATTTCTTCTTGGTGTAGCAATTTTAATGGCCAGTAATGTACTAATTAAACTTGCAGGAGTGTTTCCATGTTCTGTTTCAGCAACATGTTAGATAAACATTACGATATTCTATATTAAGCTCCCTTTATTTAATTTCGTGCATAAGAGCAATCTGATGGCCATTGCTTTGACCGGACGAAAACCATCGTCTAGCGTGGCCATATGGTGGTACCTAAACTAGTGTGGGTTCAGTTTTCTGTTAAATGTGTGTGTTTAATACGCCATGAATCTTGTGAAGGATTTTTATGTGGAGTTAGTACTATTTTAATATGTCGTTCCTTGTATATAACAGCGCGGATTTTGTCAATGAGGATAAAGCGTTCGTAATCTCACATCTTTTGTACAACGATGCAATGGATTTTGTAATGTTATGAAAGATCCACTGTATTCAGGGACACTACTATCCATCTACCATTTTCCATACTTTAAATATAGTGCTTGATACCGCGTGTGATTGAGATAACAATGGCTATAGATCCCTCTGCTTGCTCTCTGCTTGTTTAGTAATAGGGAATTGTACAAATGTGCGCGAAACTACGAAAGCGAGATCGTTTTGCGTCCTAGTTTGGACGCAAGTCTAAATGATGCAAGTCTAAATCCCAGTCTGTGTGAGGCTTGTATCACTACAGCTCCATGTAATAATAAGCATGTGCTCTTACTTGCACCATGAATTTTGGTTTATTAACGTATTTCAGAGTGTTATTGGTGAAAATCCCATGTGTTTACTTAGCAAAACAGTTACTGTTCATGACGAAAGAATATCACTGGTTCCGTAAATATTTTACCAACACCCAATCTCTTCCCATACTTCCACATGAACTCTTTTTCGAATGATTGCCATGCCTGTAATATTGGAACAGAACCACAGATAGAAATGAACAGAATGAGGAACTTGGAATGCGATATAGCACAGTATGAGTTCCGTTACACTCTCTTCACTAATATAATTCCTTACTTTTGCCTTATCTGTTGTAGTAAAATTTAGATTGTTTTTCTTGATTGGCCATTTCCATTACGTTATTATTCAGTCTGTAGTACAAGCATGCAACGCGGAAAATATGACGCAACTGAAGACGCACGTCTTCATGTGCATTTATATAGGAATTAATCCCTTTATTTAACATCTGCGTTCGGATGCGTTTATTGTTAATAGCAGGCAGATTAAAATACAGGGCATACCTTTCGACTGAGACTCTTGTTAGAAACCATTACGGCCAACAGAAGGGGCCAAAAATTCCAATTTCTTACACTCCTCTACCAAGTGGCGTCCCTACTCGGGATCATTTTAGTGCCAACAGTAAGTATTCAGAATTTCTTACAATACCCATTCACCACTGTACGATGAAATTATCCCAAACTTTAAGAATAATTGCTGCGTTGTGAGTTTGTAAAAAGCATGTACATCTAATTATATTACAAGACCCGATGATAACTGCTTAGATCTTGATAACAGTAATGAAAAACAATTACTAGTGATCTTAAAAAATTGATTCTTCGAGCATAATACAACCTTTAGACTGTCCCCAGTGATTGACGCAATGTCAAACATATATAATATTTGCTTCATCCACGAGCGAGTTGAAAAATGTGATTAATGAGAAGGGTAACTTCTGCTTCTGAATATTTAACATATGACAAAGTGTAAATCAGTGTCATCACACTATCAATGAAAAGCCATCTGGAGACTGGAACAGAAATATAGAGTTTTAAGTCCTGTCGAACAGAATTTGTGGACAAGTGAGAACTAATGTTTACTAAGGTTTCGTGCGGACAAAAGTTACATTTCCAGGGAAAAGATAAGGAAATAAGTAACTATACATGATCTGATGATTGTGCAGAAACGATCATTAATACTGTTGTGCTATAAACAATAATCTGAAAAGTTAAAGGCAGAACTCTCGAGAGAAAAAAAAAGTGGAGTTCATTGATACTGGGAAATGAACCAAGCATTTTCAGGTAACGGAAGGATGAGACCCTAAAACTCTGAATATCATTATCATTATCCTTCTCAGTCCTGAGCTTTCATACTGTGAATTACAAGGGTATGGGGGTCAATACATTGTGTTGGAGCAAGTTAAGGCTAAATTGGTAAATTAAAAAAAAAAAAAAACTATTCTGCTCCACCAATGTACTGCTGCATAAAGCATCTTTGCTACATCAGGATTCAAATACATACTTCAATAAAGCATTTGTCTTCGTAATGATGTATTTTCAGGGCTTAATTTTTTGGGCTTCATTTATAAACAGACGACTAAAATACATGACTACTTTTATCTAAGTACCACAAAAGTTACTTTATTATTTATCTGAAAGTATACCCGAAAATTTTTCCGTCGAGAGGACTTCGAAAAGTAAGATACACACCATTATGGCAGGTAAGAAAGTTATCAACTGCTTTTTTTTTTCACTTCAGGGTGCAGAGATATAGAACAATATTTTTCAACGTAGTCACCAAGATTCTGCAAACATCGGTAGGAACGTTCTACTAATCGTTCCATTTCTAGATGATAGAAAAATGCTTCAAATGGCTCTGAGCACTATGTGACTTAACTTCGGACGTCATCAGTCCCTTAGAACTTAGAAAAAGGGATCGGCTGGTAGGGCATATTCTGATGCATCAAGTGATCACCAATTTAGTGTTGGAGGGCAGCGTGGTGGCTAAGAATGGTAGAAGGAGACCAAGAGATGAATACACTAAACAGATTCAGAAGGACGTAGCTTGCAAGATGGAAGTGGGAGATGAAGAAGCAATTTAACAGCAATACAAAATGACGAGAGCGATAGAAAATAAGAGGATAAATCTCATATGAAATATGTAGTGTTTCCATTGGCGATGTGCCCCAGCACATCGTAGTTTGTGCCATGACCAACAGCAAGGACGTTTCATGCCGTGCCTGACAAGATGAATGAAACACAGAATAGACTTTTCTCCTCTGGATTGACTATATGTAACTATGCATATTTGCATACGTCACTTAAACCTAAATATATTTTTATTTCACAGGAAAGACGGGCCTGATTTTCACAGTTGAATAAAAGGTAGCAGAATGGTTCATACACGTACGGATTTGAAAAAGTAAGACACGCTTGTCGTCCCAAGCTCAGATCATTGAGCTATTAGAACAGCACATTGTCAGAGGAGATTACATGTTACGGGTGTCTTGTAGATAGAATTATGCTGCGGAACGGATAGCAGGCACGTCGCAGCGTGGGAGTAAAATGTCGCGTCTACTGGAAAAGTATTCCAAAGTCGAAGTACGTGAGCAGAACGACACTTGCAAAAGACTAAATCGCACTGTGAAAATCTGAAGCCACGTGGACGCTACTCAATGTCCGGTCAAGCTGTAGTGAAATGGTGCAACAAGGCAGCGCAAACGTTGGCGGTGCTTATTGTAAAGGAACCCACCAACATCGACCATAGACGTCATGTCCAGGCACTCGAGGAACTGATTCGGTGCAGTAGCAGATTTCCAACGCTGAAGGCGTTCAAGAAGGGGCTGCAAAATGGCTCGGTGACAAAAAAGAGGATTTCTATCGTCTAGCCGGCCGGTCGCAGGTTCGAATCCTGCCTCAGGCATGGATGTTTGTGATGTCCTTAGGTTAGTTAGGTTTAAGTAGTTACTCATCTAATGTTCAGCATTCTTCTGTAGCACCACGTTTCTCTTCTTGTCCAAACTATTTATCGCCCACGTTTGACTTCCATAGAAGGCTACACGCCATAAAAATACGCTCAGAAATGACTTCCTGACACTTAAATCTATACTCGATGTTAAGAAATTTCTATTCTTCAGAAACTCGTTCCTTGCCATCGCCAGTCTACATTTTACATCCTCTCTTCTTCAGCCAACAACAGTAATTTTGTTCCCAAATAGCAAAACTCATTTGCTACTTTGAGTGTCTCATTTCCTAATCTAATTCCCGCAGCATCACCCGATTTAATTCGACTACATTCCATTATGATCGTTTTGCTTTTGTTGATGTTCATCTTATAACCTCCTTTCAAGGCACTGTGCATTCCGTTCAGCTGCTCTTCCAAATCCTTTGCTGTCTCTGACAGAATTACGAGGTCATCGGCGAACCCTCAAAGTTTTTATTTCTTCTCCACTGATTTTTGTTCTTATCAAGCGTAATAACTGCACTTGGCTTCGATTTGTTTCAGAGAGCCATGGTCAGCGTTGAGGAAAGGGGTTGAGCAGACAAAGATTATCTCATGTACGAACGTCTTCAATATAAACTGCGCATTTGTCGCCCACGTACCCGAGGGTGGTATTTCTGAGCTGGCAGCAGGGTTGCGCGCAGCACTGGGCGACCCTGTTCTGTAGTAACCACAAGCACCGGAACGAAGACGACGAACGGAAGACCAAAGAGGGCGGTGAGGAAACGTCGGCAATGGTTGCGCCGAAATGGAACGGGCCGCGCCAGGAGGGCCCCCTGCAAGGAGAGAATACAAATCGCAGACGGTAGTTATCAGTGACATGTGTCAAATTACACGAACTTTGTCTATAGCGATGACTATTAATGTTTGCATGTTACTTGTGACACCGATGTATCTCCAAAGATAAGTATTGTCAGTTGCTTTATCTGCTACTGCAGCGAATCAGTTCTTCGAGTGCCTGGACCGTAGTGGTCGCGAGGTTCCAGTCTGTAGCGACTAGAACCGCTCGGTCAAACGGGCCGACTACGAATAGATGTTAACGACATGCAGATCTCGGATGTAGTTATTGTTTCCCTTCTTTATTCTTTGTCTAAAGTTTGTTAAGCCAGTTGCTGTCAGAGGCACTCCGAGAACGGGGAAATATGGGGACCGGTCGCCGTGGCCGACCGGTTCTAGGCGCTTCAGTCCGGAACCGCGCTTCTGCTACGCAGGTTCGAATCCTGCCTCAGGCATGGATTTGTGTGATGTCCTTAGGTTTAACTAACCCAGTTTATGTAGTTCTAAGTTCTAGGGTACTGATGACCTCACATGTTAAGTCCCATTGTGCCCAGAGCCATTTGAAATATGGGATGTCTTAGGGCCAATATAATGGAAAGGAACTTTCCAACACGTATTTGGAATGAACTTGAGCGCTTGTATTATTGGCAAGTATAGGCTACTGATGAAACCTTCTTTCACTACATTGAGCGTGTGCGTGTTGCTGTATGTCTTTGAGTATGAGTGTCACTGAACAGGATTGCATTTCTAACGTCTTAGAGGCCTGAGGTCTGAATATCGGTCACGGCTTGTCTTCGCTCGGAGGCTGACCACCTTTGCTCAGTTCAATGATTTGGTAATTTCTATGGAAGCCTTTACATTCGCTGATGAGCAGCGTAAATAAAGTGAGGGTGAGCCACCTGCTTCTTCTTATTATATTGACAACTATAGCGCGTCAGCTGTTAAATTGTCATCTAGTAAATCCTGTTTCCGGTTTTGTTCCCGTAGTCGCATAGTGCGAGAGTGCCCTGCTGAGCGCGGGCGTAGGACCCAACAGTTGACGCCATTGCAAGCGAGTAATCGCTCGATTGAAAAGGACCGCCTGGCTTGTGACCGTATTCACACTTGTAATAAACCACTTCTTCCTTACGGATGGGCCCAAATTAACAGAGAACGAATTAGCGGTCTGCTTAATTCCGAAAGTTCTGTTTCTATACTTGATTATGATTTAGTGCCTCCAGTTTCGACATTTTTGTAAGCTGGCCTCTCCTAGACCCCCCTTCTCCCCCAGAGATGTCGTGCCATCAATGGGTAGGAGTATTTTTGATAATGTTTTGGGGATATGAAGTTCAGCTGTGCTTATAATTATCTTGATGATGTTGTTGTGTATAGTCGGCCATTTGCTGGATCCCTTTCGCATCTTCAACAGGTATTACTGATGCTTTGATCTCTTGGTTTATCTCTGAGACCTTCTAGGGTCCGTCTCACCAAGAGAAAATTTCGTTTTTGGGACATCTGGTTTATGAAGATGGAATCAAAATCGATCAAGAACGTAGTTCCAGTCTCAAGAAACTTTCTCCTCCTAACAATAAAAAAGGAATCGCCTGATTTATTGGGATGACAGTTAGCTGTCCCTCTTAACGATCTTCATAATAATCAACGAGAGTTTTTTGGGGAGAGAGGCAGCAAGCTGTATTTTGAGCCGATTAAGCAGCTCTAAGTAACGCACCAGAATTAGCGATCCCTAATTTCGAAGAGTCGTTCTCCAGACTAACGCGTGTGATGCAGGTGTGGTCGCAATCCTTTTACAGGAACGTGCAGGTCAGAGACAATCTGTTCCTGCACTGGGACGAGCTTAAGTATTCGGTGTATGGGTGTGAGGCTCTGGCTGTTCTGTACGCTCTTGCAAAGTTTAAATATTATCTTGCACACAGAGAATCTGACCTAGAGACAGACAACCAGGTCTACTCGCCAGTCAAAATAGTACTGGCCGGATTTCGGGTTATGCGATCCGTATTTCTGTCTTTCGTTTCAAGCTCTCCATATCAAAGGCTCAGATAACTTAGGTGGCCGATGCGCTAAGCCGCATGTTTGAGGAAGGCGCCCTAGAATCCACAGAGTGTTGATCAGTCATCAGGTCTTGCGTTTTTAACTTAAATGAGATGCCTCGATTATTTCTTGATCTCAAGAATAAGCATGACCAAGATCCTTATTTTGTGCCTAAAAGAAGGCGGTTGTTGTCAGGTGAGGAACTTGCCGGCTATTCCTTGAGGAAGGGTGTACTTTATGGTGAAGTTGGGAAATTAGCAGACCCCAAAATTCGTTTACCTATTGAGCTCGTGCCATCTGTATTTTGTTATTTTCACACTCCCTTCAAATATTCGCCAACTGGTTCGGGAGTGGGAATGCTGCAAAATAGCAAAGTCTAGTCCCGATTCATATAAACGCTTATTGCATTCCGAACGGGAGCGAAGCACTTTGGATAATGTATATTGATTATGTGGGTATCCGGACTCGAACAAGAACTGGGAAATTAGCAGAGCCCTGTAAAGGAGCTTGCCAGTGGCAATACCCCCAACTTTTCTTCACGAGAATTTCAGTAGTTTTGTTTTGGTAATGCGATTAAGCACATTGCGTCCACCCCCTATTACCCACAACCTTCCTTTTTGGGAGGGTTAATATAATCTAGAGGACCCCTTAATGATTTATCATGCTAAGAATCAGACCAAATAGGGCACTTCCTTCCCTTGGATTCATGCTGCCTTCAATTCAGTACAGCACGAAGCCTGTGAAGTATTTCCTGTTGCTTTGATACTTTCGTATTCCCTTAACTCTCCCCTGGCTAAATTACCGAGTGTAAACGATCTGTGGCCTGAGAGGATTACCCCTTGTCTGATTAAAGAAAACTGGAACAGAGGTAGGGACACCAATTCGATTCTACACAGAGTACGCGAAAGAACTTCCCCCCTTCTAACAGCCGTGTAATGCAAGTCTCTAGACGAACGGAAGGTTCCAAATGATTGTAAAAGAGCACAGGTAGTCCCAGTCTTCAAGATGGGGTAGTTGAGCAATGCGCAAAACTATAGACCTAAATCTCTGACGTCTATCTGTTGTAGAATTTTAGAACATGTTTTTCGCTCGCGTGTCATGTCGTTTCTGGAAACCCAGAATCTACTCTGTAGGAATCAACATGGATTCCGGCCAGCCGGTATGGCCGTAGGCGCTTCAGTCTGGAACCGCGTGACAGCTACGGTGGCAGGTTCGAATCCTGTCTCGGGCATGGGTGTGTGTGATGTCCTTAGGTTAGTTAGGTTTAAGTAGTTCTAAGTTCTAGGTGACTGATGACCATAGATGTTAAGTCCCATAGTGCTCAGAGCCATTTGAACATGGATTCCGGAAGCAGCGATCGTGTGAGACCCTACTCGCTTTATTTGTTCGTGAGGCCAAGAAAATATTAGGTACAGGCTCCCAGGTAGATGCCATTTTCCTTGACTTCTGGAAGGCGTTCGATACAGTTCCGCACTGTCACCTGTTAAGCAAAGTAAGAGCCTACGGAATATCAGACCAGATGTGTGGCAGCATTGAAGAGTTTTTAGCAAACAGAACACAGCATGTTGTTCTCAATGGAGAGACGTCTACAGACGTTAATGTAACCTCTGGCGTGCCACAGGGGAGTGTTATGGGACCACTGCTTTCAAAAGATACATATAAATGACCTAGTAGATAGTGTCGGAACTTCCATGCGACTTTTCACGGATGATGCTGTTGTATGAGATCTGCAGCGGATAGGCACTTGGTGCAGGGAGTGACAACTAACCCTTAACATAGACAAATTTAACGTATTGCGAATACATAGAAAGATGGATCCTTTATTGTATGATTATATGATAGCGGAACAAACACTCGTAGCAGTTACTTCTGTAAAATATCTGGGAGTAAGCGTGCGGAACGATTTGAAGTGGAATGATCATATAAAATTAATTGTTGGGAAGGCGGGTACCAGGTTGAGATTCATTGGGAGAGTCCATAGAAAATGTAGTCCATCAAAAAAGGAGGTGGCTTACAGAACACTCTTTCGACCTATCCTTAGATATTGCTCATCATTGTGGGATCCGTACCAGGTCGGGTTGACGGAGGAGATAGAGAAGATCCAAAGAAGAGCGGCGCGTTTCGTCACAGGATTATTTGGTAAGCGTGATAGCGTTACGGAGATGTTAGGCAAACTCAAGTGTCAGACTCTGCAAGAGAGGCGCTCTGCATCGCGATGTAGCTTGCTGTCCAGGTTTCGAGAGGGTGGGTATCTGGATGAGGTATCGAATATATTGCTTCCCCCTACTTATGCCTCCCGAGGAGATCACGAATGTAAAATTAGAGAGATTCGAGCGCGCACGGAGTCTTTCCGGCAGTTGTTCTTCCCGCGAACCATACGCGATTGAATCAGCAAAGGGAGGTAATGACAGTGGCACGTAAAGTGCCCTCCGCCACACACCGTTTGGTAGCTTGTGGCGTATAAATGTAGATGTAGATGTAGATGAAAACATCGACCTAGCCCATAGACGTCAAGAAAGACTGTGTAATCAGAGAAGGAGACCTTTTTGCTGCCGAGTTCGGAATAAGGTTTTTGTTCGAATTTTAGCAAGGGTTGTAATCAGGGTAGTGATATTACCAGGAAGCTGGCTCCTAGGCAGCCTTTGCAGTTGTTAAGGTCTTAAGTCCCATTAATCTGCTAGTGAACAACATTGTCACTGAGAAGGTACACACGAACCAAATTTATAAACTAGATGAGTGATTCGTATCTCTCGTTCTATTTTCATAAAAAAATTGTGGTGCAGGGCAGGTGGCTTGGCGACGTATCTTGATTTCTTTTGTTTAAAGTGTTAAGGAGGTTATCATTTTCTGCATTAAATGCAATTGGTGTTGGTAAGGGAGACCATGCATTGTTGGTAAAGTTGTTTTATCAGAACGGCAGCACTAGCAGCGCTCCATTGATGGAATATCGTTGATAGAAACAGCTATGAAGAGGCCCCTCGTTAATGAATGGGCAAAGAAATCTGAAGGAACAGGTGAACGAGATGGTGCAGAAGGCAGAGATTGGCGGCCCATTCCAACGGCAGTAGTCGATGAAGTTCATGTAGCTATAGCGGACCGTGCAGTACGTGTCTGAAATTTTGCAGCCAGTGCTTGGGCGGTGTCACGGAAATTGCCTGTTCTCTCATCAACAGTTAAAAGTATGTTTCGGCTCATTTTAAATTGGTATCCCTATGAGATTCAGAATGTGCACTAAATTAAATCCCAAATGGGTTACAACCGCCGTGACTTTCCCCTTAGTTTCTTGGCACTCATGGAAATGGATAAGATGTGACCTGGAAATCGTCTTTGGACGTACGAGGAGTATTTTAGCATGCACGCTGCCTTGTTTGCACAGAACTGTCGTATACGGGTTTCTACATCCCCTGCACTCAGCGTATGCGACTGTGCGGTGTGGCTTAACAAGCTCCTTCATTATCGGCCTGTTGTTCCTTAAAGAGATGACACCTCACGGGTCCGTAGGTGTTGAGTGACATCTGTACATGGTAAGGAATTCTTTGGGCGACACGTGATTCCAGCTTTGCAAAAACGCAACTATATCCGAACCACTATTTTTATACAGTTACGAGCGACTTCGCATATCGATTTCCAGGTGAAAGATTTGCATTGAGGAACCTTCAGTAACGTCCGCTTCATCTCTAAACAATTTCAAGTTGTGTGTCCTTCCATATCTCTAGCCCTAAGTGTACGTGACTTCTCGTTATGGGGATATCTGGAAGATCGTGGCTGTCAGCGCTGTATCAGGACTCTTCCTCATGTGAAGGATAGCATACGACGATATACTACGCTGAGTAAACCGGAATCTTGCCAGGAACTGTTGAAGTCGCAGTGTTGCGGGTACAGCCTGTTACTGAGACCACATTGAACATCAGTTGTAACTTTGAACATATACAAATAAACGTCCAGAATCACTGTTGAGAAGAGGTGGATCATGTCACCTTTGCATTGTCGATAGCTTCTAGCCGACTTTTCACCACGTGGCGCGTGCCACTGCCTTGTGCGGTTATCGCTGCCCAGGCTAGTCTTCAGCTAAAGTAGCGTCGAGAGGCCTTGGAACTCCGCAGGGTAGGCGGTTTACGTGTAGTCTTCGTGTAGTGTGGAACTAGAGCCAGCGACAGTGCTTGGAACAACGGGCACGCGATGTGGATCGGCACGACGTTTTTTCCGGGCCAACATTCAATCTTCTTTGCCAGGATTGGGTAGAAGGCAAAAAGTTTGGTTCACGTACGCCGTGCGTACACGCCTTTGTCATTTGTCTCTGTGTGATTCTATGACAAATTTATGCCCTTTCTGCTTTGGGTATATTTTTTGAATTGACTGGTGTTAATCTGCTGGTCAGATTTATCTCTAAACATTTGCCACGGTTTGTGTTGTTATGGCGGTTCGTATTGCCGTATAACGTGCAAGCGTTGAGGCATAATTATATCAGGAGCCTAAGAATTATCTAGTGCATTAAAACTTGGGGTCTATTTTTAAATCATTTTATGCAAGAGAAGAAACTCTTTCTCAATTTTAATATTTGTTTTCACAACGCTTTACGCGACGGTGTGCTGTCTGGTATTATTATTATTATTATCCACAACTCAAATTTGTGTGTTATGACCCCGAGCTAGTGGTAATGCCTTAGCGAGTGGTTATTTGTGTTCTTTCCTGGAAGAATTTACAGCTCCCTTTAAGTAGTTCTCTATTACACATCACATTTTTAGCGAGGCTTATTTCCTAGAGCGAATGACCGTATTGGAAAGGTTCTATAACTGCAGTCGTGACTAAACAATAACTTTCAATTGTAGTGAAATTCAAGGACACATTTCCTTGTGCTGTTTGTTGACGGCACCAACTAAGTTGCTTGGAGAGCGTTCAGTTACGCGGGTCTCTTGGCGCATGGGCCTGTCTTGCTTTCGCCAGTCTGGTGGCTCCAAGGGGGGGGGGGGGGGGGGGGAGATTTGTCTGATGTGACAGAAGAAGAAACCGGAATCGATTTAGAAGAGAAAAGGGTTCGAATATTAGAATTAGAATTTAAGAGACCTTTGAAGCACTTAAGATGGCGGAAGGGATAAATAAGATTCCATTGGAATTTCTAAAATCACCAGGGGAAGTAGCCACGAAACGACTATTCACGCTGATGTGTAGAACGTGTGAGTCTGACGACATAATTTCTAACTTTCGGAAAAATATCATCCACACATTTACGAAGACTGAAAGAGCTGCCAAGTGCGAGAATTATCGCTCGCCCAGATTAACAGCTCATACATCCAAGTTTCTTGCAAGAATAACCTGCAGAAGATAGGAGAAGATCATTGCGGATGTATTATATGACGATCAGTTTGGCTTTAGGAAAGATAGAGAAAGGCAGTTATGACGTTGTGGTTGATAATAGAAGCAAGACTAAAGAAAAATCAAATACATCAATAGGCTTTGGTGACCTGGAAAAAGCGTTAGACAACGTAAAATGGTTCAAGATGTTCGTAATTTTGAGAGAAATAGTGGTAAGCTATAGGGAGAAATGGCCAATACAGAATATGCAGAAGGACCAAGAGGGAATAATAAGGTTGAGCGACCAAGAACGAAGTCCTCGGATTGAAAAGGTTGTAAGACATGAACGCAGTCTTTTGCCCCTACTATTCAATCTGTACATCGAAGAAGCAATGATGGGAATAAAATAAATGTCCATTAGTGGAATTAAAATTCAATGTGAAAGGATATCAACGATACGATTCGCTGACGATATTGCTGTCCTGAGTGATAGTCAAGGAGAATTACATTATCTGTTGAATGGAACGAACAGTCTGAGTACAGAATACGGACTGAGAGTAAGTCAAAGAAAGACGAAAGTAAAGAGAAGTAGCGGAAATGAGAACAGCTAGAAACTTAACATTAGGGTTGATGGACATGAAGTAGATGTAGTTAAGGAATTCTACTACCCTCACAAAATAACCAATGACGAATAGCGTAAGAAGGACATAGAAAGCGGAGTAGCACTGGCAGAAAGGACATTACTGGTCCAGAGAAGTCTACTAGTATGAAACAGAGACTTAATTTGAGGAAGAAATTTCTGATAATGAACGTTTGGAGGACAGCATTGTATGATAGTAAAACATTGATGTGAGAAATCCGGATCAGTAGAGAAAATCGAAGCATTTGAAATGTGGAGCTATAGACGAATGCTAAGAATTAGCTGGATTGATATGGAAATAGTCCGCAGCTCGTGGTCGTGCTGTAGTGTTCTCGCTTCCCACGCCCGGGTTCCCGCGTTCGGTTCCCTGCGGGGTCAGGGATTTTCTCTGCCTCGTGATGCCTGGGTGTTGTGTGCTGTCCTTAGGTTAGTTAGGTTTAAGTAGTTATAAGTTCTAGGGGACTGATGACCATAGATGTTAAGTCCCATAGTGCTCAGAGCCATTTGATCCATTTGATACGGAAATAAATAAGTAGGTTCTTGGCAGAATCGGAGAGAAAATGAATATGTGGAAAACACTTGCAAGGAAAAGGACAGGGTGGTAGGACATCTGTTAAGACATCAGGGAATGACCTCCATGATAGTAGAGGGAGCTGTAGAGGGCAAAGTCTCTAGATGAAGGCAGAGATTGGTACACAGCCAGCAAACAATTGAGGACGTAGGTTGGAAGTGCTACATTTAGATGAAGAGTTGGCACAGAAGAGTAATTCGTGGTGGGCGGCATCAAACCAGACAGAAGACTGATGAGCCTCCCCCCCCCCCCTCAAAAAGAAAGAATGTTGTTGAATTTTTGTCTTTTTTAAGGCCATGAAATGGGCAACTGTATCATTCAAGATTCTGAACGCTTCTGAATCCGTGATAATTCAACATGGAAAATTAACTTCGAATTTACCTACTTGCTTTTCTGAAAGGGACCTATTCTTACTGTGAAAAATAAATGTTTGTTGTCAAAAGGGCAAATGGTGTTAGTTAAAGGGACTTAGTCCTACATATCACTTCCCTGTTCCAGGAAATTCCCGATCTATCCTTATCTGTTTGACAGTTCTTCCACTTTTCCTGCAACTCACTCCTTACAGTACCGTATTTCACCTTGTAAGCACAAAGTGGACCTATCAATTTCTTTCAGCATGCGCCTGGAGCGCATCGATTAATGAAAATGCAAACATAAAAAAAAAACGTTTTGATTCACCCTGGTTCACAGAACTCCTGAATACGGACGTTGACTGTGGATACTGTATAACGGACGCAGTCCCTCTGACTGTTCAAAAATGTCACTAAACCCGCCCAAAGACAAACAACCATGCATGATCAGTTCCTATTAGACGGAGGGGGTCCGACAGCCGATCAGTTCCATTCATTCCATCAGGAAGGAGGTACACGGCTCGTGTTGTCTGTATTTCAACCATGCCTAGACGATCACTATCGCGGTTCGATCGCGTCCGCATTTTTACTTTGTCCAGGAAGGGCTCTCAACAAGGAAAGTGTCCATGCGTCTCTAAGTGAACGAAGGCGATGTTGTTCGGATATGGAAGAGATACAGAGAGACAGGAACTGTCGATGACATGCCTCGCTCAGGCCGCCCAAGAGCTACTACTTCAGTCGACGACCGCTGCGTACGGATTATGACTCGGAGGAACACTGACAGCTACGCCACCATATTGAATAATGCTTTTCGTGCAGCCACAGGACGTCGTATTACGATTCAAACTGTGCGCAGTAGGCTGCATGATGCGCAACTTCACTCCCGACATTCATGGCGAGGTCCATGTTTGCAACCACAACATGTAGTGCGGGACAGATGGGCCCAACAACATGCCGAATCGATCGCTCAGAAGTGGCATCATGTTCTCTTCACCGATGAGTGTCGCATATGCCTTCAACCAGACAATCGTAGGGGACGTGTTTGGAGGCAATCTGATCAGGCTGAACGTCTTAGACACACTGTCCTGCGAATGCAGCAAGGTGGAGGTTCCCTGCTGTCTTGGGGTGGCATTACGCGGGGCCGACGCACTCTGCTGGTGGTCATGGAAGGCGCCGTAACGGCTGTGTGACACATGAATGCCATCCCCCAACCGATAGTGCAACCATAGCGGCAGCATATTGGCGAGGCATTCGTCTTCATGGACGACAATTCGCGCCCCCACCGTGCACATCTTGTGAATTACTTACTTCGGGATAACGACATCGCTCGAACAGAATGGCCAGCATGTTATCCAGACATGAACCCTATCGACATGCCTGGGATAGATTGAAAAGGCCTGTTAATGGACGACGTGACCTACCAACCACTCTGACAGATCTACTCTCAATCGCCGTTGAGGAGTAGGACAATGTGGATCAACATTGCCTTGATGAACTTATGGATAGTATGGCACAACGAATACAGGCATGCGTCAGTGCAAGAGGACGTGCTACTGGCTATTAAGAGTTACCGGTGTGTACAGCAATCTGGACCACCGCTTCTGAAGGTCTCGCTGTATAGTGGTACAGCATGCAATGTGTGGTTTTCATGAGCAATAAAAATGGCTGAAATGATGTGTATGTTGATCTCTATTCCTATTCTCTGTACAGGTCTCGGAACGCCCGTAACCGAGGTGATGTAAAACTGTTTTTAATGTTTGCGCCTTCGACGTTTCAGCGTCCTGCGATGTACATAGTCTGCTCTGAACCACTTGGAACACCAACTTTAATTATAATCATGCATTATATACATTGACGGAACTTGAAGGTCTTACACCTTGAAGCACAATTTCGATCTTTATCATATTTCGTGGAGATGTTCATCACATTACGTTCGTTAGCAAAACCATTGTGTAGTATGTTCGCTACGGGAAGAAATACAGTATTGTATTCTTTGTGGATTGGAAGCAAATGGCCTCTGATGTCACCTTGAAGCATTTCTTAGCAGCCTGAAACACATGTTGTCTCAGTTCATCAATATTTCTGTCTGGTGCCTTCTACGAATGTAAACCTATTCCCATCCCATCCTTGGTACTTATGGGGCAGGACTTGTCAGTGAATGACTTGTACATTTCTCAAGGGAATTTTGTTGTGCATTCTCCAGCCGAAATCTGTCATTTAATCACAAGATCATTAACAATATGACACTAGCATTTCAAGTTCATCCCATGTCCAGAAGAGCATTCAGCCTTCCTTCAAAAACTACAAAATGAGTCCTGTTCTCATATCCAGTAGCTCCCCATTCATGAATTTTGAGTGCGTGTGTGCGTGCTTGTAGTGTGTGTGTGTGTGTGTGTGTGTGTGTGTGTGTGTATGTGTGTGTGTGTGTGTGTGTGTGTGAATAAGGAGCACTGAACGATCAGGTTATCAGTTTCCAGGAGCTGAAGAGGCGTAGCTCTCGAGAATCATTGCTTTCTGTAGTCTACGGACACGTCATTGCTGATCAACACGAAATGCTGCTCAATGTTCCTGGGTGCCCACAATCCAAGTTCCTTTCGTAAGTGATATAATGTAAGCGGTAAAAGACGCACGGCAACTCGAAATCTGTTTCTTAATTCCAGTAATATTTTTCTTACGTCTCGACGTCAGAGCCAATCGATCAATCACCTCGTGTTATGATCCGTCTGAAAGAAGCTCAACTAAAGTATCTAAGCACACAATTGTCCTGAGTCCATCTCTTTACCATCATTTCAGGAATTATTCTACGCTTTGTGTAATTTATCGGTATTGATGATGCTATGTCCTTTGTTAAAGGAACTTAACTATGATTGCGAATCTGAATTGTGCTAGTTGGAGCCGAGAGATTACACTTGAATAAAGTTGTAATGATCGATAAAAATTATTAATACACGGACTTTCAATTCGAACTGTGGCTATATAATTTCAGCCAAAAATTTTCATTGTATCACACTAGCATCAGGTAAGAGCTTTTGAGCAGCAGAAAAGCCGAAATTTCAGCAAGCGTAATGAAGACAGCACTTATTCCTTTCCGACTATTTTTAGTTTGCCTAACGTTACAGGCTCTTGTTAAGTGGATGGACTAAATATCCGCTGTTAAAAATGATCTTGCCTCTCGTCCAGTTCTGGGAAACGATGTTATGGAAGTGATGTAAAATGATCTGTATCCAACACTAATAATGGTATTTTAATACACCCGCCACACCACAAATCCTACCGAAAGAGAACACTGACTGATGTTAAATTTTCTGTGTCACTTTTCGACCTACATTCGACAGAGCCAATTTCACGGAATCAGGCGAGAAGTTCCACCACCTTACTATGGGTAAAGCATAGTTGGTCTGGCTAGTGTTGATTACATTCCTTTGAGATAAGAGGGAAGCTCCTCTCTCCTGGTATCAGGACCATCTCAGTGCGTTCGTCTTGTATTACCGTTGCCAGCTTTCACGTCGCCTGTAAAGAAGTTACACAGTCATAACTCTACAAATGACAACCCTTTGCTCAAATGAAACACCATCGTTACTCTTATACAGTTCTCCATCCGTGTTATATATTACAAGATCCCCTACCCATATGAAGTGGAGGGGGGGGGGGGGGAGGCTTGTGACATTGTGTCACTATTGTTTTTGAAGCCGCAAGACTGAATGAAGCTTCCCCCCTCCCCCCCCCCCCCCCTCCATATGAAAGTGGGAATTATCTTCCGTTATTTTCTTACCCTAGATGCCATATTATTATCACGGCGTAAGAATATGTGTATGTGTGTGCTCTCGTTGGTAAGTCTGCAACTGTTGACCTTAAATCGGTAACCTTTACCTCGGATTACGTCATGTCTTTTTTGTTTGTTTACATCCATTATTGCAATATGCCAGGATGCTACCATTTTAATGCCGTGTTTTGTATCTCGATGTATGCATCACAGTTGAACGTGTGTGTGTAAAGCGGCAACGTAACTGGAAATTTCAATATGACTTGCACCGTGAGCCGAAAGGTAGATTACATGATACAACAATTCGTAAGATTTGTCATTCTGCCACAGTCCTATAAAATTTACCCTTCTCATACTATTGTCTATACTGCGTACCACTTGACATTGTTCTTTTAGCCTTATTGGAAATAATTTTTCACATCATAAGTGAAATTAAAACTTTTCGTATTTTCCATTTTAAGGTACAGCCATTGTACTATATTCCATTTAAAATAATTCACATTGTACAGGGTTATTCAAAAAGAATACCACAACTTTAAAAATGTGTATTTAATGAAGGAAACATAATATAACCTTCTGTTATACATCATTACAAAGAGTATTTAAAAGGTTTTTTTCACTCAAAAACAAGTTCAGAGATGTTCAATATGGCCCCCTCCAGACACTCGAGCAATATCAACCCGATACTCCAACTCGTTCCACACTCTGTAGCATATCAGGCGTAACAGTTTGGATAGCTGCTGTTATTTCTCGTTTCAAATCATCAATGGTGGCTGGTAGAGGTGGCCGAAACACCATATCCTTAACATACCCCCATAAGAAAAAATCGCAGGGGGTAAGATCAGGGCTTCTTGGAGGCCAGTGATGAAGTGCTCTGTCACGGGCTGCCTGGCGCCCGATCCATCGCCTCAGGTAGTTGACGTTCAGGTAGTTACGGACAGATAAGTGCCAATGTGGTGGCGCTCCATCCTGCTGAAATTTTCCTGGGCTGCGAACAAATGCTTGCTGGATGCGTGCTACATTTTCATCACTCGTTCTCGGCCGTCCAGAACTTTTCCCTTTTACACAAACACCCATTCTCTGTAAACTGTTTATACCAACGTTTAATGCACCATCTATCAGGAGGTTTAACATCATACTTCGTTCGAAATGCACGCTGAAGGACTGTCGTCGATTCACTTCTGCCGTACTCAATAACACAAAAAGCTTTCTTTTGAGCGGTCGGCATCTTAGCATCAGCTGACGCTGACGCCTAGTCAACAGCGCCTCAAGCGAACAAATGTACACCTAAATGAAACTTTATAGCTCCCTTAATTCGCCGACAGATACTGCTTAGCTCTGCCTTTTGTCGTTGCAGAGTTTTAAATTCCTTAAGTTGTGATATTCTTTTTGAATCACCCCGTATTCTTCTATACACCGTTACATGTACGTATATATTTAGAAAAACTATAACAGTTTTGTTATTATTCATGAGACTGCTACCATCTGCTGGTTCAAAAATGTGTGTGAAAGTTTATGGGACGTAACTGCTAAGGTCATCAGTCCCTAAGCTTACACACTAATTAACCTAAATTATTCTAAGGACAAACAGACACACCAATACCCCTGGGAGGACTCGAACCTCCGCCGGGACCAGCCGCACACTCCATCTGTTTGTACTCCTCTGTATTACTGCATTATATACTAGCTGGTATCCGGCAGTAAGTAGCCGGCAGTCAAATCAGACACATGGGCACGTCTTGATGTTCCGGATCTGTTGACTCTGTGTTGCCATGTGGTCACATTTATATGTTTTAATGTTTCACTCTCTCTTCATTATGAGCTAATGTTTTCTTAGGCACATATCGTAATTTGTTTATTTACTGCAATAACTTATAGAAATATAAATATATTTTTATTTCAAATTCACCGTCTGTTACATTGGTACACAAACAAACGTGTATTTCGTAGCACAGGATGAATTCATAGTCTGTACACTGAGGGTATGTCAAAAAGAAATTATCTAAAATCGTTAATTGACAATTACAGCTACAACAGTGTAATATTTTGTAATTTTTGTAACCTGTAATTTGGAAATGGCAGATTAGCGCTGCCGAAACTAGTAACCAGGTGTACTTACTTGCGATCAAGGCAATAAAAACTGAAAATAAGATGCTTTCTTTATGTTGAACTTAAATTTCTGTTTATCAACGAGTTGTTGTTTTCGAATGGTTTCTTTCAGGAAGGTCAGCGTCGGAAACACGAGAGCTGCTCGCTCGAGTGTCAGATGCGCCTCTCGTCCTAAAACAACAGACTCTCCCGGCCTGACGGTCGCCGCGGTCCCAGCACGCATCCCCTCGGGGTCTTAATAATGATTCGGCTAGAAGCCGTCTGAGGGTCGCCCGACGCGCCGATGCCGAACTTGCAGCGTGCGTGTGTCGCTCTGTGCCGAACGCGTAATTACTGTGTCGCCGGCGCCTGCAATATTGCGACTGAAGTAATTAAACAGCTTCCCAAATTGGGTCGTGCTCGTATTAGAGAAAGGAGGTATGTGGTCATTACTGTTAACGTAAGTGTGCGTGCGTAATATAGTCAAATTTAATGCGAAATTAACTTTTGCGTTCCAGTGTCGTAATTTGTGAAATATTCTTTTGGTTCTTGTAATTCTGCACTCCCATGTAATGAGAAAATTGCCTTTTGATCGAACGTGCAGTGATGCTGACCGGTTATTGCAGAAAGCTTATAAAGTGAACCACTGTCGTTTAACACTCTGTGACCGTAGTTGGTATCTTACCGACATTCACCTTATTCTCTCTGCCTCTTCGTTACCGATGTTCCAGATCGTGTTGGGTGTTGTTACATACCTTTTCACCCCTTTTCCTACCGGCGGGATGTGTGACAAGCAAAATAACTATATAGTGCTTCGGGTACAACATTGGTTTTTACGGTAGGAAGTAAGTGTTACGAAGGTATCATTTTTTTATGAAGTGATATTTTGTAAACTACTTCTGACTGCCGGAGAAATGAATAAATCATATCAGTACCAGGGCACCGGTGCGAAACTTCCGCACGTTTATAGCTTTCGCACATTTATAGTTTCAAGTGATGACTGTATTTTTAATAAATATAGTCGTTGGGACAAATGTAGTTGTAGGAGTGAAAACTTCTTTAAAATGAATCGAATGACGTTATATAATAATCATGAATTTATTATACAGTCTTGTATAAATACTTCTGTGTGTTCAAAAATGTCTTTTTCATTCGGAATGTTTGCCCATGTGACTTGCAGAGACCAGTGGCTGTTACTACTCCTCCTTTAACACGACAAACCTTTTCATTTACAATAAGAACGTTAGGCCGTAATAGCAACAAGTAAATCACAATTCAAGGCGACAACGACAAATATATTTGTCTTTTCTGAAAGTGTATTTGTTAAGAAAAGCGAACTGTACGACATTGTGAGATGATGCAGTACCGCAGTGGTCACGGTTATTAGCTATGACAATGCTGTAAACAAGTTATCCAGTTAAAACTACTACAAACCAAATAAAATGGTATTTGTAAAAAGATAATAGCACAAAGAAGGCTCTTACTCCAGATTAATAGCCTAGCTTCGTAAAATACAGATATTAAGCTGCGCATCCACAACGCTCTTTTGTCTGTGATATATAAAAGTCTATTTTATGTTAAAATTTTCCACAAATAGTAAGTTGTAGCGCAAAATTGGTATGCAGTGCCAGAAGGCGATTAAAAATCCTTCCTAATCATACCTCATTCATCGCTGTACGCTAGGTATGGGTTAAGAAAAACGAATGTTGACTAGCGAAAAATATGTATGTTAGTAACTTCGGAATGGAAGCCATTCCATTTACTGAATATTATGGACCATTTACTGCCATTAAAACACTCGAAACGAAATTCTGGGGACAGTATTGCAAAAATATATAAATGGGCTTTTGTTTATCTTCGTACTGAAAGCACTTGAAAATATCTTTTACTGCCTTGATGTACTTCCGAACAGCACGAGCAGCAATAAGTCTCGAAGTTAACAATGGCCGGTAATGAATCGATTTTTATTTGAATTTCTGTAAGCATTGTGGTTCATGATGTGGGTTCCTGTAGTCATGTCCTATTCATGAACCACGGGCAACGTATGAGTGACCCAGTAAGTGGTCCCGACAGTCGGGATACCAGTTACTTTGGAATAAGGCTTTGCATCTCGGACATATTCTGAGTCGTGGCCACCTTTGTGCTCATACGGCAAAGACTACCAAATCAACCGGTTAGTCCCTCAACCGTTAGGGGTAAAACTCATTGCGACTCGGGGCAAGTACGGCTAGCAACCTGCTTCCCTGGTACTTTAAATATGATGCTGGCAACAATCAGAGCAAAATGCCTCGGACCTTTGGAGGTGACGGAGTCCCACCTCTAACTGAGAATCCAGAGACTCCTAAGATACGACTTGGCAAACAAATGGTAATGAGATAGGGAGCTATTTATATCAAAGGGGGCTACTCTGGGGAGTAGGTAGAGCTGGCAGAGGCTGCAAGTAAGATGCGGCTGGACGTGTTAGCTGTTAGTGAATTTCGAGTAAGAGGTGAGAAAGAAGAGGAAGTGGGAGAATACAAGGTCTACCTGTCAGGAGTCAAAGCAGGAATAGCACAATGGGGTGTAAGGATTTACACCAGGAAAGAAATGGAACCCAGCGTAGTTGCAATAAAGTATGTAAACGAACCACTGATGTGGATAGATTTGACAGTGTCTAGCAAGAAAATTAGGATTGTGTCAGTATATTCGCATTGCGAAGGGGTAGATCAAGATAAGATGTATAGTTTTTATGATGCACTCAGTGGTGTAGTTGTTAGAGTAAAGGACAAGGACAGTGTTCTGCTTATGGGTGATTTTAATGCCAGGATTGGAAATGGAACAGAAGGGTATGAAAAGGTTATGGGTATATTTGGAGAGAATATGGAGGCCAACAGGAACGGGAAACAACTCTTGGATTTCTATGCTAGTATGGACTTAGTAATCACAGACTCCTTTTTTAAACATAAGAACATTCAACGGTAAACTTGGGGAGGCAGGGGAACCAGATCTGTCATTGACTATATAGTAACAGATCAGGATTTCAGGAAGGCTGTGAGGGGATTATTTGATGACACTGATCATTATTTAATCTGCAGTGGAATTGGGATTCTGAGTCCGAAAGTGCAGCAGATCAGGTCCATATGTAGGAGGATAAGAGTGGAGAAACTGCAGGATAAGGAAATGAGGCACAAGTACATAACAGTGATCTCAGAACGGTACCAGTTAGTTGAATGTAGTCAATTACAGTCATTGGAAAAGGAATGGAGAAGGTACAGGGACATAGTACTAGAAGTGGCTAAAGAATGTCTTGGAATAGTAGTGTGTAAAGGTAGGATGAAGCAAACAGCTTGATGGAATGACACAGTCAAGGTAGCCTGTAAAAGGAAGAAGGCGTATCAAAAATAGCTACTTACTAGCACTCAGGTAGGCAGAGAAAGTTATATTCAAGAAAGAAACAAAGCCAAACAGATAATTGCAGCTTCCAAGAAGAAATCTTGGGAAGACTTTGGAAACAGGTTGGAGACTTTGGGTCAAGCTGCTGGAAAACCATTCTGGAGTGTAATTAGCAGTCTTCGAAAGGGAGGTAAGAAGGAAGTAATAAGCATTTTGGACAGGTCAGGAAAACTGCTGGTGAATCCTGTGGATGACTTGGCAGATCGAGGGAATATTTTGAAGAGTTGCTCAATGTAAGTGAAAATACGATCGGTAATCTTTCAGATTTCGAGGTACAATGGTATAGGAATTATGATGGAAATAGGATCACATTTGAGGAAGTGGAGAAAATGGTCAATAGATTGCAGTGCAATAAAGCGGCTGGGGTGGATGAAATTAAGACGGAACTCATCAAATACAGTGGAATGTCAGGTCTTAAATGGCTACACAGGATAATTGAAAGGCCTGGGAGCCGGGACAGGTTCAATCAGACTGGAGAAAAGCAGTAATCACACCAAACTTTAAACATGGAAACAGAAAAGATTGTAACAACTACACAGGTATCTCTTTAATCAGCGTTGTGGGTAAAATCTTCTCAGGTATTGTTGAAAGTGCGAGTATTATTTGAGGACCAATTAGTGTGGGCTTAGGCGTCTTAGAGGTTGTCAGGACCAGATCTTTAGCTTACGGCAAATAACGGAGAAGTGTTCTGAGTGGAACAGGGAATTGTATCTATACTTTATAGATATAGAAAAGGCATATGACCGGGTTCCTAGGAGGAAATTATTGTCTGTTCTAAGAGATTATGGCATAGGAGGCAAACTTTTGCAAGCAATTAAAGGTCTTTACATGGATAGTCAGGCAGCAGTTAGAGTTGACGGTAAATTGATTTCATGGTTCAGACTAGTTTCAGGGGTAAGACAAGGCTGCAACCTGTCTCTACTGTTGTTCATATTATTTATGGATCATATGTTGAAAATAATAGACTGGCTGGCTGAGATTAAGATGTGTGAACACAGAAAAAAATGGTTCAAATGGCTCTGAGCACTATGGGACTTAACTTCTGAGGTCATCAGTCCCCTAGAACTTAGAACTACTTAAACCTAACTAACCTAAGGACATCACACACATCCATGCCCGAGGAAGGATTCGAACCTGCGACCGTAGCGGTCACGCGGTTCCAGACTGTAGCGTCTAGAACCGCTCGGCCACTCCGGCCGGCGTGAACACAAAATAAGCAGTCTCGCATACGCGGATGACTTAGTTGTGATGGCAGATTCGATTGATGGTTTGCAAAGAAATATTTCAGAGCTAGATCAGAAATGTAAGGACTATGGTATGAAGATTAGCATCTCCAAAACGAAAGTAATGTCAGTTGGAAAGAGATATAAACGGATTGAGTGCCAAATAGGAGGAACAAAGTTAGAACAGGTGGACGGTTTCAAGTACTTAGGATGCATATTCTCACAGGATGGCAACATAGTGAAAGAACTGGAAGCGAGGTGTAGCAAAGCTAATGCAGTGAGCACTCAGCTACGATCTACTCTTTTCTGCAAGAAGGAAGTCAGTACCAAGACTAAGTTATCTGTGCACCGTTCAATCTTTCGACCAACTTTGTTGTATGGGAGCGAAAGCTGGGTAGATTCAGGCTACCTTATCAACGAGGTTGAGGTTACAGATATGAAAGTAGCTAGGATGATTGCAGGTACTAGTAGATGGGAACAATGGCAGGAGGGTGTCCACAATGAGGAAATCAAAGAAAAACTGGGAATGAACTCTGTAGATGTAGCAGTCAGGGCGAACAGGCTTAGATGGTGGGGTCATGTTACACGCATGGGAGATGTAAGGTTACCCAAGAGGCTCATGGGCTCAGCAGTAGACGGTAGGAGGAGTCGGGGTAGACCAAGGAGAAGGTACCTGGATTCGTTTAAGAATGATTTAGAAGTAATAGGCTTAACAACAGAAGAGGCACCAATGTTAGCACTGAATAGGGGATCATGGAGGAATTTTATAAGGGGGATTACGCTACAGGCTGAACGCTGAAAGGCATAATCAGTCTTAAATGATGATGATAATGATGATTATGATGATGATGATGATGATGATGATGATGATGATGATGGTGATTCTGTAAGCAGCTTGCAGCATCTGTGATGACAATAAATCCTGGCAAGCATCATGCGTCTGGGAATCCTGCCACGGAATTATTACCCAGGTTACCTACAGATTTACGAGGAGCTTTCAATAAGTAATGCAACACATTTTTTCTCGACGCTCGCAGTTTAAAAACTCAAAATTCGTTGTGGGAGATCGTGCAATATTCTCACGTCAGCCCCTATAGTTTCATGAAGTTCCGTTAGATGCCGGTGCTACAGGCAGCCTTCAAAATGGAGTATGCAACAGAGATGCGTTACGAGAAGAATGTTGTCATTGAGTTCCTTTTGGTTGTATCATAGGCATTCATAGGTGCTTGCAGAATGGCTACAGAGACCTGGCAGGAAACAAAAGCAAGGTGAGTCATTGGGCGAGGGGTCTGTCATCACAGCAACAAAGTCGCGCAAACCTATCCGATATCCCGCGTGTCGTCCGACCGCACACAGTTGTGACTCCTGCAATATTGTAATGTGTGGACACTCTCATTCGAGGTGATCGACGAATCACAATCAATCACCACGCTGCTGAGCTGAATGTGTCTGACTCACTCGTACACCAGTTGGGGTACTCAGAGGGTGTGCCCGCTGGGTTCCTCGCCACCTAGCAGAAGACCATAAAGATCAGTGGAGGACCACCTGTGCGGAAATGCTTGCACGGGACGAGGCTGATCATGACATGGGTTCATCACTTCGAGTCGGAGACAAAATGGCAATCCATGGAGTGGCGCCACATCACGTCTTCTCCGAGGAAAAAGTACAAAGCCGCCACCTCAACCGGTGAAGTCATGGCGACGGTTTTCTGGTACCGTGGAGGGATTGTTCTGCTTGAAGTCCTCCTTCATAATGCAACGATCAACTATGAAGAGTATTGTATTACCCTAAGGAAATGGGAGAAACGACTTTAGCGTGTTCGTCAGCACAAAAATGCAAACGAACTTCGTCATTCACTCCATGCCCGAATCTTGCACCTTCCTTCTTCCATCTGTTTGGCTCAATGATGGATGCTGGATGGTGGGGAGTTTATTGATGAAGGAAGACGTCGGTTCTGACGTCGAATGGTACGAAAAGGGCATACAGGCCCTCCTAGTAAGGTGGCTTAAGGGGGGATTATGTTGAAAAAAAAAGTTCTGTAGACAAAAGACTGGGGAGTAATATGGTATACTGGAATCCTGGATAAAACGAATTTGCATTAAAAAAAGTGTTGCATTGTTATTGAACGCCCCTCATAATTTAACAAAGGTCATCAGACTGGACTGTTATATAAATTGCAGGTTAAAACAAAAGTTTGGAGCAAATAGCGCAATTATTTCATCATACTGGTACTACCTAGGATGTAAGGAAAACCAGTGAAACAGGTCACTGATATATCACTTCAGAATTCAAGCATATCAGAAACTGTATAACATAGTTTGGGCGATGGTGTGGATAACCAGAGAAACTTCAGAACTCATGCATACCAGAACTTGTGTAATTGCCATATATTTTCGGCAATGATGTAATATGGAATAACTAGAGAAATGTCGGAAATGTAGTGACTTTTACTGTATGGGCGTGTAACATCCGATACTTTTCTGATGGACAAAAAAACAGGAAATATAAATTCAAATGACGAAACGTTCATTTGAAAAGACGTACTTCATAATTCTCAATCAATGTTAAGATACTATGCCGTTACTTAGGTCAAACATGCGCTGCAGACGCACGTTGTGGGAAGTGGGAACACGTATGCATCGAGGAACATTTTTGCAAGTGATGTATTTGATGGTTTAAGTATGAAGGTGTTGTGAGGCATACGTTGCACGGGCGTATTGACATCCAAAATGTTGAACATAGTTCAAAATGGTTCAAATGCCTCAGAGCACTCTATGGGACTTAACATCTATTGTCATCAGTTCCCTATAACTTAGAACTACGTAAACCTAACTAACCTAAGGACATCATACAACATCCAGGTTGAACATAGTACATTCACTAGTCAAGGTTATTGTGACTCTGTACTCCACGAAAATCTAATAGTCATGGGCGACTGGAATGCAGTTGTAGGTGAAGGAGTAGAAGAAAAGGTTACAGGAGAATATGGGCTTGGGACAAGGAATGAAAGAGGAGAAAGACTAATTGAGTTCTGTAACAAGTTTCAGCTAGTAATAGCGAATACCCTGTTCAAGAATCACAAGAGGAGGAGGTATACTTGGAAAAGGCCGGGAGATAAGGGAAGATTTCACTTAGATTACATCAGGGTTAGACAGAGATTCCGAAATCAGATACTGGATTGTAAGGCGTACCCAGGAGCAGATATAGACTCAGATCACAACATAGTAGTGATGAAGAGTAGGGTGAAGTTCAAGACATTAGTCAGGAAGAATCAATACGCAAAGAAGTGGGATACGGAACTTCTAAGGAATAACGAGATACGTTTGAAGTTCTCTAACGCTATAGATACAGCAATAAGGAATAGCGCAGTAGGCAGCACAGTTGAAGAGGAATGGACGTCTCTAAAAAGGGCCATCACAGAAGTTGGGAAGGAAAACATAGGTACAAAGAAGGTAGCTGCGAAGAAACCACGGGTAACAGAAGAAATACTTCAGTTGATTGATGAAAGGAGGAAGTACAAACATGTTCCGGGGAAATCAGGAACACAAAAATACAAGTCGCTGAGGAATGAAATAAATAAGAAGTGCAGGGAAGCTAAGACGAAATGGCTGCAGGAAAAATGTGAAGACATCGAAAAAGATATGATTGTCGGAAGGACAGACTCAGCATACAGGAAAGTCAAAACAACCTTTGGTGGCATGAAAAGCTACGGTGGTAACATTTGCAACGGAAAGTCCACTGTTAAATGCAGAGGAGAGAGCAGATAGGTGGAAAGAATACATTGAAAGCCTCTATGAGGGTGAAGATTTGTCTGATGTGATAGAAGAAGAAACAGGAGTCGATATAGAAGAGATAGGGGATCCAGTATTAGAATCGGAATTTAAAAGAGCTTTGGAGGATTTACAGTCAAATAAGGCAGAAGGGATAGACAACATTCCATCAGAATTTCTAAAATCATCAGGGGAAGTGGCAACAAAATGACTATTCACCTTGGTGTGTAGAATATATGAGTCTGGCGACATACCATCTGACTTTCGGAAAAGCATCATCCACACAATTCCGAAGACGGCAAGAGCTGACAAGTGCGAAAATTATCGAACAATCAGCTTAACAGCTCATGCATCGAAGCTGCTTACAAGAATAATATACAGAAGAATGGAAAGAAAATTGAGAATGCGTTAGGTGACGATCAGTTTGGCTTTAGGAAAAGTAAAGGCACGAGGGAGACAATTCTGACGTTACGGCTAATAAAGGAAGCAAGGCTAAAGAAAAATCAAAAACACGTTCATAGGATTTGTCGACCTGGAAAAAGCGTTCGACAATATAAAATGGTGCAAGCTGTTCCAAATTCTGAAAAAAGTAGGGGTAAGCTATAGGGAGAGACGGGTCATATACAATATGTACAACAACCAAGAGGGAATAATAAGAGTGGACGATCAAGAACGATGTGCCCGTATTAAGAAGGGAGTAAGACAAGGCTGTAGCCTTTCGCCCCTACTCTTCAATCTGTACATCGAGGAAGTAATGATGGAAATAAAGGAAAGGTTCAGGAGTGGAATTAAAAGACAAGGTGGAAGGATATCAATGATACGAATCGCTGATGACATTTGCTATCCTGAGTGAAAGTGAAGAAGAATTAAATGATCTGCTGAACGGAATGAACAGTCTAATGAGTACACAGTATGGTTTGAGAGTAAATCGGAGAAAGACGAAGGTAATGAGAAGTAGTAGAAATGAGAACAGCGAGAAACTTAACATGAGGATTCAGGGTCACGAAGTCAATGAAGTTAAGGAATTCTGCTACCTAGGCAGTACAATAACCAATGACGGACGGAGCAAGGAGGACATCAAAAGCAGACTCCCTATGGCAAAAAAGGCATTTCTGGCCAAGAGAAGTCGACTAATATCAAATACCGGCCTTAATTTGATGAAGAAATTTCTGAGGATGTACGTCTGGAGTACAGCATTGTATGGTAGTGAGACATGGACTGTGGGAAAACCGGAACAGAAGAGAATCGAAGCATTTGAGATGTGGTGCTATAGACGAATGTTGAAAATTAGGTGGACTGATAAGGTAAGGAATGAGGAGGTTCTACGCAGAATCGGAGAGGAAAGGAATATGTGGAAAACACTGATAAGGAGAAGGGACAGGATGATAGGACATCTGCTAAGACATGAGGGAATGACTTCCATGGTACTACATGGAGCTGTAGAGGGCAAAAACTGTAGAGGGAGACAGAGATTGGAATACGTCAAGCAAATAATTGAGGACGTAGGTTGCAAGTGCTACTCTGAGATGAAGAGGTTAGCACAGGAAAGGAATTCGTGGCGGGCAGCATCAAACCAGTCAGTAGACTGATTACCCAAAAAAAAAAAAAAAAAAAAAAAAAAAAAAAAAAAAAAAAAAACTCCACCTACATGTGCATATTGCGAGGTGCTGGTTCAGATGTTTAACACAGATCCAAGCTGCTCTAAGTCCGATCCCTGATGACCTAAAGATAGTTCCCGACAAGATTATACAAATTTAAGAAACAGAAAATGTCGCAGAACGGAAGTATATTATTGAATAATAAATATTAGCGGTGATTCAAGCAAGTATGAAAATACGGTTACCACACCACGCGTGAGTATATTAATGAAGAGGCTCACTTCTCTGCCACAGAAACAAGCGGTCAATGTAACAATTTGGTTTGTTATTGTAAAGCATCAACAGATAAATTGCCCACTGAAATAACTAGACAAACGATGTAATTGTGAAATCTATCCACGACACAGGTGGGTTGAAACAATGAAAGTATTTTCACAAAGCTAACTCGCCTATATGGCCAATGACTAAAAGAACTGTTATTCGTTTAAAGGAAGAACACCGTAAAATAGGCATGAACACAAACAGAACCACCAAAGTGCATGACGGAAGCAACTAGCTATCCCTCAACGTTAAACATGTGCAATTAGTCCCTGATGAACGTCATATAGCATAACGCCCCCCTCGTCTAGATGATTACATCACCAGCTCATTTTTATCAGTGTACCTATGGTAGGCGACAGCAGTAACAGCTGGGAGTTCTGAGTCCATCTTGTACTCCATACTAAAGTGAAGACATCCTTCTTTGCGACAGCAAGTTTTTCTCAACAGTCTTCTGGCAACAGGTCTCTGCTCTTCAGCTGACAAGCCGTGTCTAACAATGTTTACAAACTTGGCTGTTTACGCCAATGTAGAAAGCTCGACGGTCAATGGCAGCATTCGTCTCCAGTTGCAATCAACGATAATTTTGTAAACTAAGATAAACAAACTCCCAGTCTCGGCCATTTCGTCACGATTAACTATTGATGGCCTGGCATGGGGAGATAGACAGAAAATCTCTCTCGTTCGATGACAGGATTCTAACTACGGTCTAACGAACGGGGTACACATATGCACATGTGGGAAAGCATGCATTCTACAGAAACAATTATTGTGAGCTAGCCAGAGGGCCAGTTGCAAGGACTTTCAACTAATATTCTTTTGTGGCGAGACCACAGATTAGCAGTGGATCTTACGCTTCTGGCGGCTGCAGCTGGCTATACACGCTACCTTTCGAAAACGATTTCTTTAGGCGTCACACAATGGAGTCTTACGACAGATAGGCCGGCCCGTCGGCCGCTGTGTCTACCTGTGTCTACCTGCGCTGAAGGACAGCTGTGGCTCTGAACACGTTGAAAAACTCTCCTTATCCTTTGAAGTAAACTTATATGTGGCCCAATCCAGCAGGATGGTTTCAAGGCTGCGTAAAATAACAGGGCCCTCCCCGAATAAAAGGAGGTGAAGAGAAGAAGTAATTAACTGGGCAGTGAATCAGTGACTGGTAGCATTGCAAATTGCCTACTGTTATAATGCGGCGTAAAAATGTCGGTTACGTTGACCATGGTGAAGTGCGAACAAATTCATTACATATGTCCAATAACAGTTTAGGAATAAGCTACTAATCAACAGTCTTACCAGGAGTGCATTCGGCTCTGATTTAATTTTACGCAAGGGAACTTTGGACTGTTCCGAACTACGAAGATGAAGGAGCTTTCTAAACGAGGGTATATTCGGAGAATGAACTGGCTTGCCCCTTCCCTACGACTTAAATCTCATCTAACACGTGTGCAGTGCATTTTGCAGACATACTGCAGCATGCCCACATGCGCCAAGGACTATCCACTAGTTGTCTACTGTGCTGGTCGAGGAATGAAGCGCCCTACCACTGGAACTCTTACCAAACTTACGGCCACTATGGAAGCACGTTGCAGAGCGTTCATTGCCGTGCATGGCGATCTCTCTCCTTATCAAGACCCAGTTCCCCTCTTTCGTGATGTTCAGGGTATCATCGTAAATCGCGGTGACTTCAGTGTAATCATTGTCTTTAAAAGAAGTGTTATTTCTGTTCGTCTCATTGTGTATTTCTTTCAGTTACCTTCTGCACTGTTCCATAGAGCTGTAAAGTTACTTGATAGAGACAAATTACACAAAAGTTACTTTCTTGCTTAGGTTTTGCAGATCAATGTACATTACAACTGTGCTATCACCTTTCACAGGAGCAATGGTAAAGAGTTATATAATATCAAAACTGACAATTATACCGCTAGGACTTAAAGATCTGTAGTCCTTCGTGCTTAATGAAACAAACGCACCAACTCTTCTGCAGTAAAAGTTTCTCACCATAAGATTTTGTAATCTGTGGCACAGCCTGATGACGTCGCTACCTGATCATTGCATGCCTACCTTTACACATTTCACAAGCTGAGGTTTTATGTCGAAAAGCCACCAGAAGATATATCCAGTATTATGAAACGGTCTTAGGTACAGGAATGTACTGGCCCACCCCCTAAAAGTTGAGGGAGGACATCGGAAGAGATGACTGTTTGAAATATTCTCTGGACGTGGGATCCATATTCACAAAGGCGGAGTACATGAGGGCAAAACCTGCGGAACGGAAGTCATGGGATGGCTACCAGTCCAGGATATGGGCGAAACTACAGGAACAGGAAGTGATAGAGGTGGCGGTTCACGTCCATCTGCAGGTGGCCGGTCCTCACGAGCTGCGACACAGGCAGAAGGCACTAGGCAGTGCGATCTCAAGTCTGGAATCTGAGAGAGGCTTCTGCCCTGGCTGAAGTGTGTATTTCGAGAGAGTGAAGCAGCTGCACTCTGCGCCCCAGAGCCCTCTTAACGACCCGCCTCGCACTCACTACGTTGCGGATTCACAAGCAAATTCAGCAGAGAGGTGAAGGTGTCTCTTGTCAGCGATTTTAGCTGGATATAACTGTCTGGGCTCTGAAAGGCAAGCAGCCTAAGGCCAGTCCGAACGTTAAGGCGTACAGAGTGAAACTTAAAAGTGCACTTTTGAAACAAAATTTTTTTAACTAGTCCCTGAATATTCCTTGACTGTCTGGCGTCTTTTACAGACCGGATAATATCCGTACAAGTTCAGTGATCACGAACGTAAATATTAGCAGTTTGCTTTCAAACAAGGCTTACAGCGCATACCGCTCACATCTGCACTGTTTGCAGATACTCTCAGTGCGGAACGGACAGGAAGACAAGTGGCGTAAAAAAATGAAACAACAGGTAAGGCAGTTATTCAGTACCGATGCTTTATAACAAAGTAATAGAAACACAGGCGTGTACAAACTTCGTTATTTATATCGATGGGGCTCGGATTCTCCAGTATACTTGAGTATTACCCTAAACTAACGGATGGTTGTAACCAAAGTGGCCGGACGCTGTGCCCGAGCGTTTTTAGGCGCTTCAGTCTGGAACCGCGCTGCTGCTAGGTTCGCAGGTTCGAATCCTGCCTCGGGCATGGATGTGTGTGAAGTCCTTAGGTTAGTTAGTTGTAAGTAGCTCAGAGTCTAGGGGACTGATGACCTCAGATGGTAAGTCCCATAGTGCTCAGAACCATTTGAATCATTTTTGTAATCAAAGTACAGCCACCAACCGAGGCCCAGTGGGCTGTAATTATCGTAAGACGCAAAACTTGATAGATGTTCTAATGCGTTAGTGTGTAACCGATTTACGCTGGGAAAAAATTAGTTCCAATTTTGACTACCAAGCGCAAATCTAGGACATTTAGAAATATTTCCTTATGTCATCGGTTAGGAACGGAACGTGGGCAGATATCATCAAACAAGTGAGAAAGGTATAATGCTGATTTTATTATCAACTATCTTTTACACAATTTGTTTAAAATAAGTACCCCAGACGTCGACCAGATTGTGTATCTGCAAAACAACGGATAACCGTTACTCGCTGCAGAAATCTGCCCATTGTGTTCCTGTATACTGCCCTTCAGCTTGGATAAAGACGGAACGTGTCCCTCGTAATCACGTTCTTTTGAATATACCCAGAGTCAAATGTCACATGAATTCAGTTCTGGTGATTTTGTAGATCATGCATCTGGAAAACCTCTGGAGATAACACATTCAAGGAAGGATGATATGACATGTTCCTCCATTTTGCAGAGAAACGGCGTTTTTCAAACAGCTGCGCTCTTCCGAAAAGGAATCCCATGTGGTGCAATGAGGTCACGGTAACGTGTTACGGTACACCTGACAGGCCTCTACGTTTATTCTTGTGCAGAGTCTCTTCATGCAAAACACGCACAAGTTCAGCAGGTCTGTGTATTCACTGAACCTTCTGGTCTAAAATGTGTCTTGTTACTCCATAGAACATTTCCCGGCCAAATGTCGGCAACCCCGGTCTGTGCCACAAACTGAAGAGCAAATTCAGAGCGTTGTTGCGAATCATGAGGTTTCAGTCGCTAACCGTGTGGACATTGGCGGGTACCGGTGTAAGACGACCACAACACTCTCCATACTGTTGATGTTGGGAAGGACAATTCTCCTGACATGGCACAAGCACTAGTACTACCCGGGACACTCACAACAAAATCAGTTGCAGCAGCGGCGATCTCGTCACTAACTTCGACCGTGATAGGACGTATTCCCCTTCCATGTGCCACACCAAGGTCACTCCGATTTCGAATTTCATTGTCATCATCTTTAATCATTTCCACGACGTCGGGCCTCTCCTCAGACCTTTAAGTCGACGACAATCTCTAAATCTAGCACTACAATTTCTGCCGTACACATAAATCAATCTCAATAGCCTCACAGTTCACTCACTTTATGGCTTGTTAAATGACATCGTAGGTCTCATAGTGTCGTAAACATATCGTACAGCGACAGTTTCGCACCAGGTGGCCAAAACGGGAACTACTTTTTTCCAGCGTAAATTGGTTCAGCATTAACGCTTTAACATATCTACCACGTTTCGTGCCATACTATAATTACAACCCACACTGAACCTCTGAGAGTAGCTGCGCTTTAATTATAGCGACCCGCTATGTTTCTACAATCAAAAAATTAATTCCGCAGCCGGCTCTTATTGTCTGGAAGATACCGTACGCGCACGTGCTTCATTAACTCAGCGCTCTGTGTGTCACATCTTCATGTCGCCGCTATCGTATTTTCACTTTCCAGTTTCCTACACACATTTCCCAGCAAACCATAAATATCGTACGAGAATGACATGATGTTAGGACTACAGCTCGATAACTGTAGTAGAATGATGTTGTTACGGTCTTCATTTCTAAGACTTGTTCGATGGAGCTTTTCTCGCTGTTCTATTCTGTGTAAACTTGTTCACCACTGTGTAACTACTCATGCTTAAATCCATTTAAGACTGCTTACTGTAGTCAAGCCTTGGTTTCTCCCTACCGTTTCTCCCTCCTGTAGTTTCCATAGCTAAAAAAAAAGCTGGGGTAGTTTATACCTAGTTAGTTTGTACCTTCTGTCTACGGTTCAGTTCAGGATCTCCTCATTACTTACAAATCTTCAGTAGCACAACATTGCAAGAGCTATGTTCTTTTCTAGCCCGAACTGTTTGTCACCCACGTTCCACTCCCATATACAGCTGTTTTATTCAGCAATACCTTCCCAACGCTTGAATAATTGTAAAAAAATTATCTTTTTACGACATGCGTAAATACTTTTTGCCTTTGCATTTTATAGTATCTCTACTTCGGCCACGGGCATTCATTTTGTTGCCCAACTAACAAAACTCCTGTACAACTTTTAGTGTCATTTCAAAATCTAGTTTCATCGAAACTGCCAAATTTAATTTTACTACATTCCATTATCCCAGATTTACTTTTGTTGATATTCTATGACTTTTGGCCAAGTCAATGGCAGCTGGTCGCGGAACAACCTTTCCGCTGCTACCACTGCCCCCATCGTCGGAATTTGTGTTCCCCATCTGTCTGAGACTAGAGTAGATCTCATATTTTAAGTGGGAGAGCGTTTTCTAAAATTCTATGTAACGTGTATCTCAGGGGGAGGCGTTGGGTACCACTCAGGGTATCAATTACGTTACAGTCACCATTAAATATAAATTTTAGTATTATGACCGTATCAAGTTGTACACAGATATGTCAGATTTAAAATTCATGTGGCATGAAACTTCCTGGCAGATCCGAATTGAGTACCGGGCCGAGACTCGAACTCGAGACCCTTGTAAATATCTGGAGACTCAGTTCTGCCATGACGTTTCACATCAGCGCACGTGAAAGATGTTAAGATTGTGGAAAACAGAAGTGTAGATTTGACATGTGCTACTGAAATAGTGATAACGCCGAAATTGCAGTAGTGCCAATGAATCAATTTTACAAGAAATGACGACTACGACGTGTTTTAAAAAGTTATCTGTGGCTGTGCATTCCCACCAGAAGTACTAACCTCCCAAGCTTTAACGGGAAAAAGCCACTCCCGCTGTTTGCTAACATCGTTGATGTGGACCGTAAAACTTTCTGCAGTCGACAGGATAGCGCGGTACGGTACATAAGACAGAAGCTGACACAATGGAAGTCAAAGAACTCACACCGGTAGCAATAAGCCACTACGGGGCACACAAAGGAACCCCAACGAGGAGACGCTGTGTACTCAAGTGAGAGACAACTCTAAGTGCGGTAAAAATGGTAGTCCCTTTTTACGATCCGAGTGTAACACGCAAATGAGGAGAAACGGGCGCCGGCGGAAAGAAGACGCGGCGACAATCTTTGCCGAGTGCCCTTGCGGCCGCGGCAGTAAACAGGGCTCGCCGCGGATGCGCGTCGTCTGTTTGGCGTGGCCGACAGCGGCGGCGGCGGCTGCGGCGACGGCTGGAGTTTTATGTGGGCCGCCGCTGGCGCCGGTTCCAGGGCCCGCTCAGCCGCAGGCCACGCCGATGAAACGCGCTAAAAAGTCAACAGCGCAGCGCCTAAACTGCCGGTGGCCACCGCAAACAGCCGCCAGATATATCGCATCGCCGCCCGCTGCGACGCCCGAGAAGGCGGCGTGGCCTGGCCTGGACTGCCACCGCGAGAAACGGATTTTCCTGCGCCGCGGCACCCCCCCCCCCCCCCCTCCTCCCTCTGACCCTTTTTCTGCTCAGTTGAGTCCCGGAGCGCGGGGTGCTTATAGCTTCCTAACTCTTATGTCCTGTGAAATATACGTCAGCCAGCACGGGGCCAGCAAATAAGTTTCCTCCTCCTGTGCGACCTTCTCCCTCTCATCCACCCCCCAACACTCCCTCTCACTCTCGCTTACCTTCCGGACTCGGCCTCTAAAGTTGTCTCATACGTTATCCGAGTTATGAGAAATCGAAGATGTTTTTTACCTTTTTTCGCCATACCGAACCTATTCTCTCGGGGGTCTTTCTCCGAGTCCGGGAGAGCGTAGTGAATGGTTTGTGGAACCGTCTGTGCTGGAGAACACGTGTTCTTGGCTTGGTGACAAGCTCGTGTTTTCCAGTAACTGCTGGTCGGAGAGGATGTCCTTTTCAAGAGGAAACCGACAACTTTGGAAAAGTCTGAGCGTTACGAGCTGATTTGGCAAGCTAGAAGTCATTATGTACTCAGACAGACAGCAACTTTCAGGAGAAGTAATAATTCGGTAGTATAGGCTAATTCGACTAGAACATTCCATGGTCTGATGTTCAGCTTTCAATGGCTATAGAGATAGAGCTGCTTGAATCCCAATCCCAATCCCAAACAAATATTAACAGGAGGTGTTAACACCGAATGATTAAGTTCCATGTTAATTCCCTTAAATTTCACATCCGACTAAATGCCCTTTCGAGTTTTCTTGACAATATCATCTACAGCTCTTGTGAGGTCGTCTTCATGTTCTTTTATCCTGAAATCACTATTCATAACCGGAACGATAAATTCGTCTCTTGTGATTACTTTTTGTTTGTGGTCTTCGCCTTTAAACCATGCCCGTAAGCAAAAGTCTTGTGGTAAATTCTATGGACCTCAGTGGCCAATAAAACTGATCATTTTTGCTGTGCCATCTCCAGCGATCTCGTCATGCTTTAATAACATACCCATCCTTGTAGCCTTCTTCTTCATTTTTTCTGTTACTTTCTTTTACTTTCTGTTACTTTCTTTTTTTCTTTTACTTTTCTGTTACTTTCAGAACCCGTAAGGTTGCAACTCCGTCTTTCCCTTGGGAGACCTGTATTCCTTTTACCATCTGGTGAATTATTTCGTACGATTTTCACACTCTTCTGTTGGTCCATATGTTGTATGTGTTCGTTCCATTCGTGCTTACTCTTATGTACCCAAGAAAAACGTCAATTGCTTTTAATCATTAATATATGTTATTACCTTATTATTAAGAAAAATAATGTCTTCTCAATAACCTTCAAATTGTGAGCTATACCCTCAATTTTTATATATAAATTTAGTAATTTACTCATGACACTTTTTTGCCTATTCCTGCAGTCACTTTCAGAACTCACATTAATAATCAAATTACTTAATTCGATAAGATTGAGCCTTAAATCGATGGTGTACCCACATTCCACCACAATAAAATGAAAACAGTGAATAGTCTAGGGAGTCTGAATAAGAGTGGCGTATTTAAGTCTACAAAAACAAAGACAAGTTTTATTAACCCTCTCATTACTACAATGAGCTGATAAACCTTACATAAAAAATGGCAAATATAAATTAGAAAGTGATGGTGCTTGACTGACAAAGCATTCATTGGGGTGGAAGCTATACAAATTTTCGCCTGAATTAATTCGTTTTACAAAGCAGCCTGTGTTTATATAAATCTACTGTGTGACTCACACCTATTCAAATGGAATTAACTACGACCCAGTATTCCACTATGGTTCACCGGAGAACAGGGATCTGTGAGTCTAACGACCCTACACTGCTGCAGCAGTATTTTACCCTTTCACCTAGATTCCGGTGGTCGCAGAAAACGCTGTTAGCGAGAAGCGGCGCACTGGAGCAACTGTAATTTTCTGACGCATCTACGGAAATTTGCTATGTTGACTGGCGTTCAGGTTATCAAAACGGGCGAAATTTCTCTACCAGAGCGCTGAAATCCTGGCAGATTTCCCTGTGAGGTGCACCTGTTAGCTGGTCTGTTAAAAACCACTTTGACTCACATTCATGACGGTTGGTGATGAAATTGTCAAACGTAACATGACTAACTCAGGACGAGTAAGTTCACCCATGCAACACGATATGTCGGAGATGATATGCAGCTCCACTGTCAGCACAGTTGTAAACTGCTACTGGCTCTTAGTCCACCACAAGATACAAGCCACAAGTCTCCCGCACTAGGGAAACACCTGAAGTGCTCCACCAGGGGAGACCCAGAAGGCAAAGAATCACAACCAGTTTCCACCAAGCCTCGGTATAGGAGCCAAATTAGCGAAAACGAAGCCGCCCTCACATTGTACAAGCCAATCGAACTACCCTCTACTCAGTCCGCCCGGTTGGCCGCGCGGGAAGGAGCCACCTGGACCCCGGCACGAATCCGCCCGTCGGATTTGCGTCGAGGTCCGGTGAACCAGTGAGATTGTGGACGGTTTTTAGGCGGTTTTCCATCTGGCTCTGAGAATGAAGGCTGGTTCCCCTTATTCCGCCTCAGTTACACTATGTCGGCGATTGCTGCGCAAACAAGTTCTCCATGTACGCGTACACCACCATTACTCTACCAAGCAAACACAGGGGTTACACTAGTCTGGTGTGAGATGTTCCCTGGGGGTCCACCGGGGGCCGAACCGCACAATAGCCCTGGGTCCGGTGTGGGGCGGCGGAGGAGTGTGGTGGACTGCGGTAGTCGTCGTGTGGTTGTGGACCACTGCGGCTGCATCGGGGACGGAGCCTCTCCGTCGTTTCTGGGTCCCCGGTTAACGTACAATACAATCATCTACTCACTGAATCTCCACTATTGACTGTATGTTGGCCTGGTAGCCAATCCATACACAGCAATCGGGTTCCTATCCTTGGGCAGCAAACCTCCACTTTGCATATAATAAAAGGGTCCCGTCAGCGACTCAGAAGCTCTTCTGTCTGGAAAAATAAGATTTTAGATTAAGGAGGCGTCGTTCTGATGATAAGTGTGGCCATGCCATTGAAAAAAAATTAAAAAATCTACCTAGGCGGGACCACAGTTCTTATTTATGGAGAGACCTAATCTTTCCATGCCGACCATTACCAACTGCTAAAAAAAGGTTGTTAAAATTCGGAGATAGCCACGTACTGCAAATTTGTATGTTTTTTGCCACTTTCTAAAATAATATGGCGGCTTCTGACTTTCTGGCCTCAAGAGAGTCACAGTTTTGCCGCCACTAATTACTTGCGCAACCCGCTCTGTTCGTATAGTCGCCCTTCTAAATGAGAATGCGCAGAGATTTTGACCTTCCCACCGTTTGCACAAAGGAAGCTGAGTTTACAGCCGTCTCTCTTAAATAGCTTCCTCCACTCACTTAGCGCTAACTGGCCACCTTCGACACGGAATGCCTTCGTCGCAGGTAGAATATTATGCTAGCCGTCACCCTCCTGCTCCGACTCGAACCAGAATGGAGGGGGGGAGGGGGGGGGGGGGGCAGTGCTACAACCAGGGGTTCTTCTGTAGGTACAATCCACTAAGTGGTATACCCCAGAAGCACCCACACAACCTGGTCGCTGCACGCACAATTTATGGGCCACAATCTATCTCACTCTCCACTACGGCCCCTTGGGTACAAATTCTCTACAGGTTCCACATTCGGTTATAAGAACATTATGCCCACAATTTCCTGATTTGAAACAGCCATAACCCATACGTACCAAATGTATTACTGGTGAACATAACCTAAAATATGAATATTAATATGACAGTGTTGGTAAAGTGAGAAAGTGCCGTGCCAGCTGTCACCCGCTCATTAGTGGATCCCTCTTCATATCCTGTAATAATGCTTTCACTTCTCTGTCTGTCACTCACAATGGGACCGCATCTATTCATTACCAACAATTTCATCCAGATTTATGAGGCATTTAGGGCTTGGTCAGAAATTAAAGTGACAGAAATGGAAATAGAGTTTTTGTCACAGTTGGGTAAGCCACGAGCCATTTATGTCATGGGAGTTTCCAAGCTGCGGGTGATGCAGGGGAAAGAGCACTGAACTGGAACCCCAAGTTTGTGAGAACAAATTCCTGGGTGGAAACTGGTATTTTATTTTCAGTTTTTACGTTATTTACGCCAAAAATAACTTGAAATATTGTTCAGTGCGTCGTTTTTATTAGTACTTTCGTAAAAGCATGAAAAGAGAAGGCAAAGTAAAATTTGTGATTTTAAGTAATTTTCGAGTAGGGATTGTGAGACCTTCAGGGAAACTTCATACATGTTTCACAGTTGATGATTTACATATGCTACTCATGTAGAAACAGGGAAATCTGTAATTTTCCGGCATCTTGCACACACTATAAATGCCACACTCGTCAATTACGTAATTGTTTTAAAGTTTATGTAGAAAGGAACTTTCTTCACATTCAGTAAACTTGTATAATGTGGCATTTTGCCAAATAGTTACGAGGACAGATTTTCATGTACACTGGTGTGTATTTTGACGTAGTCCTTTCAGGAAGTAAATTGATTTTCTCTCTCCGTAGGATACAGGAGTTTTGAAGCTTTTTGATCAAATTATTTATCGAAAATAAGAATAGATATCGCAGTTTGTATTAGCTGCGTACATTTTGAGGAATTATTTTAATGCTGCACCGTAGTCTTTCTTCGTCTTGAAAAGCCTCACTGTACAGCTGTGAACATTTTTGTCCTCCGACGACTTAGTTAACTGAAGTTTGTTCTTCTGCACTCAGGGATTAATTAAATTAAATACAATACGATGGGCGTTATATTGGGTTACTTGAAGCGTATGTAACATAAAAATTGAAAAAAGTCATACAAAAGCAATCGATCCCAATATCCCTGGATTACCGTTCCAAACACTTTAGACTGCACCAATCGCTGCCTAGAAACCACGCTAACGTAAATAGCTCATGTCTCATCTGATCCGCACCTAAAATGCTATTGTTTGTAAATGCTCGACCATCTAGAGCTCCCAATACTGTCACTTTCATTTTCCACGAAGTCCTGCATATACCATAAATTTTGACGAAATCGACTATGGCGAGCGGGGGCGGTCCCCTTGTCAGTGTCTTTCATGCTGCCCTCCGCAGAGCTTCTATTTCCGTGGTTTACAAAAGTCTTCCAGTTTGATGTTTCAGGCCTTGTATCAATTGTGTATATCATAAATGATCTCACTACTGTTCCGTATATTCTCGCTTTTGCTTCTTTTCCTACGTGTTTGTTTTCCCAAATGGTATCATTTAAACCCCCTTGCCACTATGTGTGCTATTCCTACTTCTCTGACTTCCCTTTCGGCCTTTACACTACTGGATAATTCCACATCAGGGTATTTAAAATTTATTACCTTCCTTTTGAATAACTTCTAATACCGTAGAATTCGTCAACAAATTATAATCCTAACCACAATTGAAATATTTAGTCATGTAAACACAAGTAAAACTTTACGATGAATAATTCTATAGCTCCTGGACTACCAAAAAAACAGCCTCTAAAACTAGCTATGTATCTGTATGCACTAAAATTTGAACACATGTTATATGTAACATTTTCTTCGAATTAATGTACATTAACACGTACGAAAATATTTATTGTCACTCCTGAAACGGCTGTATACTCTCCAAATTGCTGTGAAGATCATGGCAGATGGTTATTGCCACTGTAGCAGTTATTATGGATTCTTCCCATTCAATTTGCTCTGTAATTGGCCTCGTCTTCAAGGACACTATGGGAGTAATATGTACGAAAAACTAGTCTGTAGTCCGCAAGCTACTTATGGTGTTTGGCGGAGTGTACTTTCTGTACCACTGTCATTTCCCCACAGTCCCGTTCCAACGAAGAACGTTTCACGGGAAAAACGATTGCTGGTAACAATCCGTGTGAGGTATAATCTTGCTACTTTTACTTTCATGGTTTTCTCGTGAGGTATACATAAGTGGAAGGAACGTAGGTCTAGCGTCTACAGTGGAGTTGGCTGAGCCTTTCATTGACGGTTATGTACATACTAATGGTTATGTACATACCAAACGAACTTGTGAGTAAACATCCTGCTGTTCTTTGCATCTTCCTTATTTTCTCTTATTTTCCTATGTGATACAGATCACAGTGACGTGCAGTATTCAAGAATTTATGGAACGATGGTTTTGTAAGCTGTTTCCTTTGTGCGGGAATACATTATCTGAGCATTCTTCCAATGATTTTCCGACTTGCATCTCCCTTACCCCCTGTTAGTTTGATGCGGTTGTTCCACTTTACTCAGGTCCGTACATATGCTCCTAGATATTTTATGGATGTGACTCCTTCCAGAGATTGTTCTACAAACATGTATTCATATAAATATGTCTTTCTGCGCAGTAAGTGCGCCAAGCGTCGATCCTCTGAAGGTCTTCCTGCATTTCGTTACAATTTTAAAGTGGTGCGACTTCTCTGTATACATCATCATCCGCGAAAAGACTCATGAAACTTACGATTTAATCCACTAGGTCATCTATATATGTAGTGAAATGTAATGGTAAACTAAAATTACCTTGAGGTACGCCAGAAGCTACTTCTATGAAAATTCCTCATCATAAAGAATGATTATCTCTATTCTGTTTGCAAAAATTTCAGCTATTCACAGCTGGTGCGATATTCCGTACGCTCATATTTGGTTCATTAGGCGGCAGTGCGGATCTGTATCAAACGCCCTCGGGTAGTCAAGATACGCTGCTACAACTTGAGCGCCGGTATCTACTGCTATCTTGGTCTCGTGGACGAACAGGCGCGCTGGAGTTGATACAGTCGTTGTTTTCGGAACCCATGGTGATTCCTACATACCAGATTTTCAGTCTACAGAAATATCATAATACAAAAGTTTCAAACGTGTTATTGTTGTGGTCTTCAGTCCGTAGAGTGGTTCGATGCAGCTCTCCATACTATATATTCTGTGCGAGCTTCTTCATCTTCGAATAAATACTGCCACGTGCATCTTTCTGTATCTGCTTACTGTGTTCATCTCTTGGTCTCCCTCCACGAATTTTACCCCCCAAATTTCCCTGCAGTACTAAATTAATGATCCCTTGATGTCTTAGAAAGTGTCCACATTTCACTTCCATACACGGCTACGCTCCAAACAAATGCCTTCAGTAAAGTCTTCCTAATACAAATCTATATCAGGTGTTAACAACTCTCTTCCTCTGAAATGCTTTTCTTACCCTACAATCTACATTTTATATCCTCTTTACTACGTCCGTCATCAGGAATTTAACCGCCCAAATAGCAAACTCAACTACTACTTCAGGTGTCGTTTCATAATCTGAGTCCCTCAGCTTCATTTGATTTAATTCTGCTACATTCCATTATACTTCTTTTCCTTTTGTTGATGTTAATATTATATCCTTACATATAACCTTAGAGTTTTTATTTCTTCTAACTGAACTTTAATTCCTACTCCAAATTTTTCTTTGGTTTCCTCTATAGCATGTTTAATGTACAGATTGAATAACATTGGGTGTAGTCTACAAACCTGTCTGATTTCTCTCTCAACCACTGCTTGCCTTTCATACCCTTCGACTATTATAACTGCCGCATGGTTTCTATACAAGTTGTAAATAACCTTTCGCTGCCTGTATTTTACACCTGGTACCTTCAGAATTTCAAACAAAATATTCACATCAACATTGTCAAAAGCTTTCTCTAAGTCTTCAAATACTATAAATTTGGATTTAACTTTTCTTAACCATCTTCTAAGGTACGTTATAGGATCAGTAAGTAGTAGGGTAAGGGTGGCATGAGCGCAATTTTGATATAAAATTTCTATGGAAATCAATTAAATTGATCAATTAATTATCCCCCAACTCCATCCTCTACCTCCACTCCCACTACCACCCACATATGACATCATCTGTTTTCAGCAGGCAGCACGTGGGTCCCCATTCCCTCCCCCTCTTCACCTATTCATTCCCCCCCCCCCCCCCCGCCCCATACCCTAATGGTGGGAATTTTGAATTTTGACGAGAATTCCGAATTTTCACTGTAAAATTCAATTGTCAGTTCAGAGGATAATATTATGGGAATTGTTATTGGAAATTGATTATAAAATGATGGTAGGTGGTAGAAATCGAAAAAAATCACAGCATGGAAAATTGGAGAATTATACAATGCTGAAAACGTAATTTTCATTTCATAGGCAGAGGTAACACTTATTTATCTTCCCACAGAGGGTGTTTCACTAAGTATGTTTGCCTCTGTAAGTTATGAAGTAATAGGCGACGGAAATATTTATTGCAGGTCACTATAAGAAACGCTACACTGCGTGCGGAGCTATGAACATAGTTTATTGTGTTACTATCCAAAGAGTTAAAGCAAAGATATACAATTTTTTAAATGGAACAATAGTTGTTCCTATCATGCACTGGAATCAGAAACGCCAGCGGTGTGTACATCAATTTAAATTACATTGCTATCACCTTTAGTTTGGGAGCTACAAACGTTCAACGTTTCAGGGGCAGACACCACACACACTGCGCATAACACAATGCTCCTTCTAAATGTTTTAACGTCGCTGGTGTCACGGAGCAAGAAGCTTCCTTGATGCACTGTTAGACTTCCGCCAGTCGCCGCACACGGCCGTATACCCCACATTTCGAGCCACACAAGCAAACGGGGCTCAATATAACTCAGTTACTGACATCGGATGAAGATGGCATACACGAACAACGAGTACATCGACATATTGCTTATGCTCGGTGAGTGCCGACACAGTGCCACTGAAGCAGCCATGGAGTACGCCGTGAGGTATCCTAGGCGAAGAGCTCCAGCAGCCATTACGTTCTTACATGCTGAACCACAACTTTGGGAAACAGAAAGCTTGGTAATGCGCCACAGTAACAGATGAAGAGCTGCAAGAAGCGAGGAGAGAGAAGTGTTTGTTTTAGCTGCAGTACATTAAGATCCTCACGTCAGCTTACGAGCCGTTTGCTGCAGTCGCTGGTGTCAGTCTCACATCTGTGTGGCCTCTAGTACACGGCCACAGGTTTCAAGAGTACCGCCTGACTCAGGAGCTGCGTGGGATTGATTTCTGTGCGAGAGTCTGTGAATGGGCCATGACTAATTTCACGCTGGAGTCTTTACAAGATGTTATGTACTCTGATGAGCGCAAGTTCAAAAATTATGGTGCAGTGAATTGCCTTAACTTGGAATACTGGGCCGCAGACAATCCTCAGTCGCTACAACCTGTCGACCGTCAACGCAGGCTGTCTATTAATGTATGGTGTGGAATCCGTGGGGATGAAATCATCGGTCCGCACTACTTCCCAGGTACACTGACAGGTGAGTTACATTGCGCGTTTATAGTCCACAGTTTGGGTGGTCTCCTTGAACATGTGTGTCTACACAAGAGAGTCCATATGTGGATACAGCAGGATGGTCACCCAGGCCATCCTGCATGTGCTGTTATGGAAGAACTAAACGATTGCAGGAAGGTGGTTGGGGTGTCATGGTCCTCATTCATGGCCCGCACGGTCGCCCAATTTAACAATATTAGATTTCTTTTTTGTGGGGATATCTAAGGATCGTGATTGTGTCACTGAGCCCACATCCCCAGATGATTTGAAACAATGCATCGAGGACATGTTGCTCTGTGACATCGGCGATGTTACATCTCGTCCACAAATCCTTTTCAAGGCGCATTGCATTGTGCATTCAGGAACATGGACACACATTTGAAAATCTCATTTAAATCAACTTCCCACCGCCAGAACATCCTTCACCCACCACACAGCCATGTATTATGTATAGCGTGTGGTATCTGCCCCTGAAACTTTGAAGGGTTGTAGCTTCCAAACTAAAAGTGATTCCAGTGCATGTTAGAAACAACTATTGTTCTATTTAAAAATTGTATCTTTTTACGGCAACTCTTTGCGTAATAACAAAATAAACTATGTTCATAGCTCCGCAGCCAGTGTAACGTTTCTCATGGTGACCTAACACAATAAATATTTCCATCGCCTATTACTTCGTAACTCACAGAGGCAAACACATTTAATGAAACACCCTGTATATTGCACTCACCCCACCAGAGGATGCACTTGATGCAAATCGCACAATCCTTAACCCTGCGGCAAGCAATTTCGCTCAGACAGCGGTGTGTTGTTACTGGATCTGCCCTCCACTACCACGCAGTGTCACAGGGGTGCCTGGAGTAGCTGGCCTGCGTTCAAAGAGAAAGTGCCAGAATATTGTAGTGTGAGATTCTTTTCTATAGGCACACGGAGGTGGGTGTCTACTGTGAACGATAGATTTGTTTTTGAACGTAAGTGTTCTCCTCATAAGGATGTGCCCTAATAAACAACAACATATATTTCGAGGGCTGCAGTTGTGTTGGAAAGCTATCTGTTTGTCCCAGAATGTAGAGAGAGAGTTTTTCTTAGTATAGCATTTGTGTCCAGTTTTCCAGCCACATGCAGCCACTTACCATCAAATAAATAATGTTCTCGATAGCTTCTTCTATCTGCTTATCCCAAAATTTTTTCTCCTTCGTGGCAGCCTCCTGCACCAAGCCCGCACTAGCCTGCTTTAAGAAAATGAAGTTATAACTCTATGATATTCTGAGCTCCTATTGGTTCTCTGCTAAACAGAGGGGGGAGTCACAATGTATATAAGGCCTAACTGCCACCACAATTGTCATCAGTGTTTGACAGCGTCTAGTTGTGTCTGTGTGATTCTCACAATATCAAATGGCCACCCAGCATTCATGCCAGCGGCAGTGGTGACGGGAAACGGCAAACTTGGGGCAACTGACCCGTAAGTATTTATAAAAAAAAATAATATATATATTTGAGTTCAAATTGAGACAGTTATAAAAATTCATAGTAAAATATTCAAACTCACTGAGGTTGTGTATGTTAGTTTACATGTTCAAATCGTAACAGGTGTTTATAACATTTGTACTGTTATTCCAGCATTAGAGAACCAGCAGCTGGTTGGTGCAAGTTAACAGCAAGCTGAAGCGGTTGTGTTACCATCATGTAAGTACATCTCCATATTCTGTGTGATCGTTTACATGTTCATAAAACAGCTCCTGATGTATTCAGGATGAAGCAAGTGTTTATAAAGTTTCTGATCTCGCTGTTGAAGCATTAGAGCGCATCTGACTACCATTGAGCGGCTGCTGGAGGTCGAAATGCAGCAAATATTTTACAATATTTGCAATATATTGCTGTTAGACATTTTTTCATCGTATATGTTGTCTGAGGCAAATATTGTTCATTTTTGTTGATGTTACTGTGAAGCAATAGGAGGATGAAGAATATAGCAAGAGTATGCGTCGAGAAAGATGACCAGGAGTTGCCACTTGCGTCTGGTATGAATTTTTTATTTATTTCTTTCATAGTTATGTGTAATCAATATCTCGCTGTTGGCCAACTCAGTACACATATTTTTGTTGTTGTTTCTCATATCAATATTGTGTTGTAGACTGCTTCTGTGAGATGCATCAGTAGCTCCACAGGAACAACAGTTCCGGTGAGGGTGAAATACCGGAGTGGGTGCATGAGATAGGTAGATCTGAAAGGTAGAGCCACATCACCGTTTTGAGCGAGGAGGAGGAAATATTTGATTGGGTGAGAGAACCAGCAGATAGATCGACTGACTGCTCAATCTTGTGACCCAGACTGTAAATGGTGATTATAACGCTACAGTAATTGTTACAGCATATAACTATTATTCCAGAATGCTGATGTACTTAATTTTTGTTATTAGTTTACAGCACATATACAAAAAGTCTTCAGTGTTGTACTTAATTTTTTCCATTGTTTATATGTTACAGAGGTGCACGTAGAGTGGTGGTTGTGGGGGTAGATATCAATCATGCACCTGCGTGACATGCGCTGCTGTAGTATGTTAAGGAAGTGGAGCATAATTTTTGGAGTCATTGGTTTGGAGAAATAAATATATTTGTCAACACTATCAGTTGGGACACTAACCTGATTTTTCTTGCAGCCGAAAGTAGCTAATTGCTGAATTACAAAATGAGTGTCACACCCACTTAAATTGTAGGAAGAAAACAGATAGCGTGGCATGGTAACTGATAATTCAAATTACATACATTGTGAAATGCACTGTGGAATTTCCCTGTTACGTAACAGTGGTCACTGTCTGTCTAATGGCAGTCCACAATTATGACAGTTAACCTCATTGTTGTTTAATTTTTCATCTTTCGCCAATTCAGTCATAGGGGTGTTGGTGCTGTAAAGCCTCTGAACTTCCAATGATAGTTTTTCAAGCTCAGTGAACAACTAAACTGCAGGATTATTCAAAGCAGTTAAGGAGTGAATCATATGAGCATGGAATTTGGAACACTGCTGCATACAGTTATGCTTTCGCATAAAGATTTATGTGGGGCTAATGGGTCCCTTCACAGTGTCGATGACTGTGTGTACAACGAACGGACATCATTCCTGTTTATGAGCATTCTTGAATTTAATGAACTTGTTTTCTTCTGTAAACATGAGAAGACATGCAGGTTCCGTGGATTCACAGTCCTTCAGATGCCTTTTTAAATACCTTTCTTCTGCAAAGGTATTTAGAGACCTGCATCAAATGTGTCTGTAACCTTCTTTCTTTTGACAACTGGCATACGTAACGCTGATGATCATCTTCAGAGAAGAGCAGCATGTTTACGTGAAGATCACGCTCACCTACATATTTCTAACAATGGAGTGGTCCAACTGCAGTATGCTTGCTTTTATGTTTCTTCTTCAGGCCATAAATGTGAAACAGTATTCTTCAGAGAAGAGCAGCATGTTTACGTGAAGATCACAATCACCTACATATTTCTAAAAATGGAGTGATCGAACTGCAGTGTGCTTGATTTTATGGTTCTTCTTCAGGCCATAAATGTGAACCAGTGTTCCTGAGTTTTGTGCCTCAAAATCTGGTATGACCTGAGACTCTATGGCGAACTCTATTCATCAAAGATATAACATCTACAAATGTGAAGACCTATTTCATATCGAGAATTGCGCTGCGTACCTTTTATGTAATTTCTTTTGAAAATCAGAATTGACCATGCAGGACAAGTGTTATTCTTTTCATTTTGAACATTAATGGAAGCCTGTTCGTTCTTAGTATTCTGAGGGAGTTTGATACATCTGGACCCTCCATTTAACAGATCACAGACAATACGGATGTAGAGATGTGGTATTTGGGAGAGTGCTTTAACTGACCCTCTTACATCTATTTCGGAAAACTGGCCGGTATAGCACCAAAGGTGGATACATGATACCAGTCAGCGATAGGTGTACTCTGAGATATAACGCCATTATTTCCCTATATGTGTTGCAGGCTTTCCTCCTCAGCAGCACCCACCTGTTTGGGGGTATGAGTCGACTGAGTACCGCATTACATTTAATGGCATTATATGTCGGATGTTGGGTTCTTCACCATCAACAGCTGAGGGGGGGGGGGGGGGGGAGGGGGCAGTTGGGTAGGAGACCATTTCTCTGAGTGAAACACCCATGGACGCCAGAGCGTATACTATGGTGTGGGGACAGAAACTGCAGCAACCACAGTAGCTTTCGTCACGTCTCATGAGGCCACGAGTGGTGCTTTGCGTAGTGGTGCACGTCTCTCCGGTGTATGTTTCATACCTGCCACCACAACCACCGCTCTAGGTACAAGTGCCACAGCAAATTGTTGTGGAGATGGCGTTGGTGGCAGCTCTCTAACATACGAGTAACACAAAAAACAATTAAGTACAATGTTCAAGATTTTGAGATATTTGTTGTAAGCAAATTTCAACTATTAAGTACTTCAACATTCCAGGATAATAATTACATGTTGTAATAACTAAGGCTGCATTATAACCACCTTTTACACTCTGGGTCGCAGGACTGAGTAGTTCCGTTCACCTTTCTGCCAGTTCTCTCATCCAGACAAATATTTCCTCCAAATCATCCAAGAGTGTGAGATGCCCCTGCCTTTCAGCAGCCACCATCTCATGCATCCGCTCTGGTATTTCGCCCTCTCCGGACTTGTTGTTGATGTGGATCCTCTACAATAAGATACTGATTATAAGAAGCAAAAACCAGAAGTAATCTGCATTGAATTTGCCTACAGCGAGGTACTACTAATAAAAAAATAAATAAAAGGCTCATACCAGATGTATGTGATCATTCCCGACGCATACCTCAGACAGATTTTCGTCCTCATTTTGCTCCATAGCAGCTTCTTCGGCAATGAAAAATACGTGCCACACGCAACTGTATATGACGAAAAAAATATGTCTAACAACAGTACACTAGAAATGTACTTACGTTGTGCTGCGTTTTAGTCTCCAGGAGAAGCTCAATGTCGGTTAGTTGCCGCTATAATGCTGCAACAGCAAGATAAAATTTTTTATAAACACTTGTTTACGATCTGAAAATATCAAGGGTTGATTTATGAATGTTTAAACTATCACACAGAATTTGGAGGTGTACTTACATGATGATAGTACAGTCTCTTCTATTTGTTGGCGGCTTTCAGCTTCCTGCTGACATTTAGGGAATGAATGCTACCATTTAGGGAATGAATGCTGCAATAAGAACAAAAAAGAAAAACTTTCACAGCCACTTGTTTTAAAATGTACCACAATATTGAAAAATATGAATACTTTGCTACCAAATAACTGTCTCAATTTGAACTCATAATTTTTTTATAAACACTTAGATGGCAATTGCCCCAAGTTTCGCCATTTGCCATCACCACTGCTGTTGGCATCACTACTGGCTGGGGTTTCATTTTGTGAGAATCACATGAACACAACATGGCACTCTCAAGGACTGGTGATGACTGTGGTGGGGGGTGGCCTTATATACATTCAGACTACCCCCTTCTATTTTGTAGAGGACCAATAGGAACTCAGAATGCCATACCAGAAAGTTATAACTTGCCTTCTTTTTCATGGAAATTTGGATTTTTGTGATAAGTCCCAATGGGCACAAACTGCTGATGTCATCGACACTACTTAATATAACTTAAACACACTAACGACAACGCATACACTCTTGCCCGAGGGAGGATTCGGACCTCTTACTGGGTGAGGTGCTTGGGCCGTGGTAAGGCGTCCTAGACCGTACGGCTACCTCACACGGCTCTTTTTCTTGAAGAAGGCTGAAGTAGGTTTGGTGCAGGTGGCTGCTGAGAGGGAGGAAAAAATTCTGGGACACAAAGATAGAGGACATTCTCAAAACATCCTCTGTTTGCTGGCAAGTAGGTGCATGTGACTGGAAAACTGGACACAGCCGCTGTATTTAGAAAAACACCCTTTGTTCATTCTGGGACAAACAGATAGCCTTCCAACGCCAGCAGCATCCCATGCAATACCTGTAGTTTTTCGTTAGGGCACAGCTGTAGGAGACAGATACTAACATTTGAAAACGAATATATTCTTCATATAGACACCCAGGGCCGTATGCCTAGGGAACAGCACTTTACATTACAGTTATCTCCACGTTTTTCTTTGACTGCTGGCCGGCAGCTTCGGCTACCCCCTGTCCCTGTGGTGCTGTGTGGAAGTGGACGATGGACTGCTGTCCAAGTGAGACCCCTCGCTGAAGACTGAACAACCACACATAGCCACCACATGCAACAGCCAGTGGGGCGACTGCAGTATAAAATGCGAAGATAAGTAAGAGTATCCCCATCCTAAACAAATGCAAATTATTTTCTCTGCAGTGCATAGTTCACGGATTTCCCATCTTCTGCACTGTCCCTGTCTTACGAAATGTGAATTAGGTTCTCTGCAGTGCTTAATTCACCAATTTACTTTTCTTTCGATTTCTACTAGCTAACCCCATTTTATAAACAATATCCATCAACAGTTTCCGTTACTATCTCGTCCTCTGAAATTACAATTGAATTTTAGAGCGAAAATATGAAATTCCTCCCAAAATTCAAAATTACCACAAATAGATTAGGTGTGAGCCGGGAGGGTGTGGGATAAGGTTCTGGGGACTCACTTGAAGGCCGAGCAAAACAGATTATGTCTCTAGAATGGTGGGGATGGCAGTGGGCGAAAATTTAATTGACCAACTCAATTAATTCGCATATCAATTTGATATGAAAATTGCGCTTGTGCCGCCCTTACTCTATTACGTCAGTATTATCTTCCATTTTCCTACATTTCTTCCCTGAGGTCTGTTCCTACCAGTTGTTCCATTCTTCTGTAAAGAATTCGTGTTAGTGTTTTGCAATCATGACTTATTAAACTGATATGCGGTAATTTTCACATCTCTCAGCAACTACTTTCCTTGGAATTGGAATTAGTACATTCTTCTTGAAGTCTGAGGGTATTTCGCCTGACTAATACATCTTGCATAACATGGAAGAATTTCACCATTACTGGCTCTCAGTAGTCCTGAGGAAATATCGTTTACTCCCGGGGCCTTGTTTCGACACAGATTTTTCAGAGCCTTGTCAAATTCTTTAACCAGTATTGTATGTTCCCTGCTACTTTCGACCATGTCACCTTCCCTTCCTATAACATTGCTTTCAAGTTCATCTCCCCTAGATAGAACCTCTGTATACACTCTTAACACTAGTACAGAGACATTGTAACATTGTACGCGATGTTACGGTTATTTGGTTGTCGTTACGGAACAGATGCGTTGATTCTGCAAAGTTCAGATGCATCTTCACACGGTCTTGAGAAATTTTGATTTTTGTTTATTTTTGATTGTCCTCCAGAAGGAATTATCGAGCTGTGTTTATAAGATGTCGCCTGATCATGATCTATTCTTTCTCATGTGGAGGAAACCTTAACCATTATATTAAACCAAAGTGACGCCATTCACCAGAATTTGACAGTGACCGTAGTGTATCGCAATCAGTACCAGCTCTAGAAGCCTGAATCATAGTATATTATTCGATAAGAAATAAGGAGCTATCCAATAGTAACCATTAGCATGTTATGCGTGAGGGCTATTTGATGACTGCATGATACCGTGAAAACTGAAAATTGTATCTAAACTCATTGACTATAGTGGGAAGCTCTAGCTAAGACGCAAGCGCCTTTTCAGTATGAGTAATAAAAGTATTCATTTATTTACAAAACCAGTGACTGATGTGTAGTTACGGCAAACTGATGAGCTCCACACTGCTACTGCCGTTTAATGTGTGAAGATAATAATGTTCTGCGCCGTTTCTAAACGACGTGTTTTTGGGAAATTGTCATCGTAGGAGCATTAGTTGAAAATGTGGACACGTTAAAACACTAATAAATGCTGCAGCTCAGGGTGAACCTTGAGTAACAGAAACAATATGAATAGTCGCTGCCCACTTGCTAATGAACATCTGTAACATGTACATAGAAATCTGCTAGGTCACAAGTCGGCATTAACCACTTTTTCGCAAGGCCAAACCACTCGCCATGTGAAATTTAGCCCTTTGTTGTATTGGCAAGGTTAAATAATTCTGTTGTCCATACCATAATTGAAAAGGTTTAGTACCACAGTTGAGATGATTGCATCAGATATAATTGAATGGGCTACCTCTTGGAAAACTCTCATATTGTACGTGACGTTCGCTTGCAATTTGACTTACACTATGTGATAAAAAGTATCCGGACACACCCATAAACATATGTTTTTCCTATTAGGTGTATTGTGCTGCCACCTATTGCCAGGTACTCCACATCAGCGACCTCAATAATCATTAGACATGGTGAGAGAGCAGAATGGGACGCACTGCGGAAATCACGGAATTAGAACGGGGTCAGGTGATTGGGTGTTGCTTTTGTCATCTACATCTACATCTACATTCATACTCCGCAAGCCACCCAACGGTGTGTGGCGGAGAGCACTTTACGTGCCACTGTCATTACCTCTCTTTTCTGTTCCAGTCGCGTATGGTTCGCGGGAAGAACGACTGTCTGAAAGCCTCCGTGCGCGTTCGAATCTCTCTAATTTTATATTCGTGATCTCTACGGGAGGTATAAGTAGGGGGAAGCAGTTTATTCTATACCCCATCCAGAAACGCACCCTCTCGAAACCTGGCGAGCAAGCTACATCGCGATGCAGAGCGCCTCTCTTGCAGAGTCTGCCACTTGAGTTTGCTAAACATCTCCGTAACGCTATCACGGTTACCAAATAACCCTGTGACGAAAAGCGCAGTTCTACTTTGGATCTTCTCTATCTCCTCCGTCAACCCGATCTGGTACAGATCCCACACTGATGAGCAATACTCAAGTATAGGACGAACGAGTGTTTTGTAAGCCACCTCCTTTTTTGATGGACTACATTTTCTTAGGACTCTCCCAATGAATCTCAACCTGGTACCCGCCTCACCAACAATAAATTTTATATGATCATTCCACTTCAAATCGTTCCGCACGCATACTCCCAGATATTTAACAGAAGTAACTGCTACCAGTGTTTGTTCCGCTATCATATAATCATACAATGAAGGACCCTTCTTTCTATGTATTCGCAATACATTACATTTGTCTATGTTAAGGGTCAGTTGCCACTCCCTACACCAAGTGCCTATCCGCTGCAGATCTTCCTGCATTTCGCTACAATTTTCTAATGCTGCAAATTCTCTGTATACTACAGCATCATCCGCGAAACGCCGCATGGAACTTCCGACACTATCTACTAGGTCATTTATATACACACCTGGAAATTGAAATAAGAACACCGTGAATTCATTGTCCCAGGAAGGGGAAACTTTATTGACACATTCCTGGGGTCAGATACATCACATGATCACACTGACAGAACCACAGGCACATAGACACAGGAAAGAGAGCATGCACAATGTCGGCACTAGTATAGTGTATATCCACCTTTCGCAGCAATGCAGGCTGCTATTCTCCCATGGAGACGATCGTAGAGATGCTGGATGTAGTCCTGTGGAACGACTTGCCATGCCATTTCCACCTGGCGCCTTAGTTGGACCAGCGTTCGTGCTGGACGTGCAGACCGCGTGAGACGACGCTTCATCCAGTCCCAAACATGCTCAATGGGGGACAGATCCGGAAATCTTGCTGGCCAGGGTAGTTGACTTACACCTTCTAGAGCACGTTGGGTGGTACGGGATACATGTGGACGTGCATTGTCCTGTTAGAACAGCAAGTTCCCTTGCCGGTCTAGGAATGGTAGAACGATGGGTTCGATGACGGTTTGGATGTACCGTGCACTATTCAGTGTCCCCTCGACGATCACCAGAGGTGTACGGCCAGTGTAGGAGATCGCTCCCCACTCCATGATGCCGGGTGTTGGCCCTGTGTGCCTCGGTCGTATGCAGTCCTGATTGTGGCGCTCACCTGCTCGGCGCCAAACACGCATACGACCATCATTGCACCAAGGCAGAAGCGACTCTTATCGCTGAAGACGACACGTCTCCATTCGTCCCTCCATTCACGCCTATCGCGACACCCCTGGAGGCGGGCTGCACGATGTTGGAGCGTGAGCGGAAGACGGCCTAACGGTGTGCGGGACCGTAGCCCAGCTTCATGGAGACGGTTGCGAATGGTTCTCGCCGATACCCCAGGAGCAACAGTGTCCTTAATTTGCTGGTAAGTGGCGGCGCGGTCCCCTACTGCACTGCATAGGATCCTACGGTCTTGGAGTACATCCGTGCGTGGCTGCGGTCCGGTCCCAGGTAGACGGGCACGTGCACCTTCCGCCGACAACATCGATGTACTGTGGAGACCTCACGCCCCACGTGTTGAGCAATTCGGCGGTACGTCCACCCGGCCTCCCGCATGCCCACTATACGCCCTCGCTCAAAGTCCGTCAACTGCACATACGGTTCACGTCCACGCTGTCGCGGCATGCTACCAGTGTTAAAGACTGCGATGGAGCTCCGTATGCCACGGCAAACTGGCTGACACTGACGGCGGCGGTGCACAAATGCTGCGCAGCTAGCGCCATTCGACGGCCAACACCGCGGTACCTGGTGTGTCCGCTGTGCCGTGCGTGTGATCATTGCTTGTACAGCCCTCTCGCAGTGTCCGGAGCAAGTATGGTGGGTCGGACACACCGGTGTCAATGAGTTCTTTTTTCCATTTCCAGGAGTGTATATTGTGAAAATCAATGGACCCATAACGCTCCCCTATGGCACGTCAGAGGTTACTTTAACGTCTGTAGACGTCTCTCCATTGATAACAACATGCTGTGTTCTGTTTGCTAAAAACTCTTCAATCCAGCCACACAGCTGGTCTGATATTCCGTAGGCTCTTACTTTGTTTATTAGGCGACAGGGCGGAACTGTATCGAACGCCTTCCGGAAGTCTAGGAAAATAGCATCACCTGGGAACTTGTATCTAATTATTTCTGGGTCTCACACGATCGCTGTTTCCTGGAATCCATGTTGATTGCTACATTTCCAAAAACGACATGATACTCGAGCAAAAAACATGTTCTAAAATTCTACAACAGATCGAAATCAGAGATATAGGTCTATAGTTTAGCGCATCTGCTCGACGACCCTTTTTGAAGACTAGGACTACCTGTGCTCTTTTCCAGTCATTTGGAACCTTCCGTTCCTCTAGAGACTTGCGGTACACGGCTGTTAGAAAGGGGGCAAGTTCTTTCGCATACTCTGTGTAGAATCGAATTGTTATTCCGTCAGGTCCAGTGGACTTTCCTCTGTTGAGTGATTTCAGTTGCTTTTCTATTCCTTGGACACTTATTTCGATGTCAGGCATTTTTTCATTTGTGCGAGGATTTAGAGAAGGAACTGCACTGCGGTTTTCCTCCGTGAAACAGCTTTGGAAAAAGGTGTTTAGCATTTCAGCTTTACTCGTGTCGTCCTCTGTTTCAAAGCCATCATCATCCCGGAGTGTCTGGATATGCTGTTTCGAGCCACTTACTGATTTAACGTAAGACCAGAACTTCCTAGGATTTTCTGTCAAGTCGGTACATAGAATTTTACATTCGAATTCACTGAACGCTTCACGCATAGCCCTCTTTACGCTAACATTGACATCGTTATGTTCTGTTTGTCTGAGAGATTTGGCTGCGTTTAAACTTGGAGTGAAGCTCTCTTTGCTTCCGCAGTAGTTTCCTAACTATGTTGTTGAACCACGGTGGGTTTTTCCCGTCCCTCACAGTTTTACTCGGCACGTACCTGTCTAAAACGCATTTTACAATTGCCTTGAACTTTTTCCATAAACACTCAACATTGTCAGTGTCGGAACAGAAATTTTCGTTTTGATCTGTTAGGTAGCATGAAATCTGCCTTCTATTACTCTTGCTAAACAGATAAACCTTCCTCCCTTTTTTTATATTCCTATTAACTTCCATATTCAGGGATGCTGCAACGGCCTTATGATCACTGATTCCCTGTTCTGCACTTACAGAGTCGAAAAGTTCGGGTCTGTTTGTTATGAGTAGGTCTAAGATGTTATCTCCACGAGTCGGTTCTCTGTTTAATTGCTCGAGGTAATTTTCGGATAGTACACTCAGTATAATGTCACTCGATGCTCTGTCCCTACCACCCGACATAAACATCTGAGCATCCTAGTCTATATCTGGTAAATTGAAATCTCCACCTAAGACTATAATATGCTGAGAAAATTTATGTGAAATGTATTCCAAATTTTCTCGCAGCTGTTCTGCCACTAATGCTGCTGAGTCGGGAGGTCGGTAAAAGGAGCCAATTATTAACCTAGCTCGGTTGTTGAGTGTAATCTCCACCCATAATATTTCGCAGGAACTATCCACTTCTACTTCACAACAGGATAATCTACTACTAACAGCGACAAACACGCCACCACCGGTTGAATGCAATCTGTCCTTTCTAAACACCGTCTGTGCCTTTGTAAAAATTTCGGCTGAATTTATCTCTGGCTTCAGCCAGCTTTCTGTACCTATAACGATTTCATACGACAGTCATACGCCTGTAAGCGACATTTCCACACTCCTGAACATCCCTAGGTCAACTGTTTCCGATTTAATAGTGAAGTGGAAACGTGAAGGGACGCGTACACCACAAAAGCGTACAGGTCGACCTCGCCCGTTGACTGAAAGAGACCGCCGACAGTTGAAGAGAGTAGCAATGTGTAATAGGCTGACACCTATCCAGACCATCACAAAGGAAATCCAGACTGCATCAGGATCCATTGCAAGTACTATGACAGTTATGCTGCAGGTGAGAAAACTAGGATTTCATGGTAGAGCGGCTGCTCATAAACCACACATCACGCCAATAAATGCTAACCGACGCCTCGCTTGGTGTAAGGAGCGTAAACATTGGACGATTGAACAGTGGAAAAACGTTGGGTGGAGTGACGAATCACGGTACACAATGTGGCGATCAAAACGTCTCTGAGCACTATGGGTCTTAACTTCTGAGGCCATCTGTCCCCTAGAACTTAGAACTACTTAAACCTAACTGTCCTAAGGACATCACACACATCCATGCCCGAGGCAGGATTCGAACCTGCTACCGGAGCGGTCACGCGGTTCCAAACTGAAGCGCCTAGAACCGCCCGGCCACAACGGCCGGCAATGTGGCGATCTGGTGGCACTATGTGGATATGGTGAATGCTTGGCGAACGCCATCTGCCAGAGGAAACAGGAAAATTCGGTCGCGGCGGCGTTATGGTGTGGTTGTATTTTGTATGGAGGGCGCTTGCACCCCTTATTGCTTTGCTATCACAGAACAGGCCTGCGCTGATGTTTCAAGCATCTTCTTGCTTCCCGCTGTTGAAGAGCAATTCGGGGATGGCGACTGCATCTTTCAACACGATCGAGCACCTGTTCATAATGCACAGCCTGAGGCGGATTGGTTACACGACAATAACATCCCTGTAATTGACTGACCTGCGAAGTCTTGACCTGAATCCTACAAAACACTTTTGGGATGTTTTGGAACGCCGACTTCGAGCCAGGCCTCACTAACCTACATCGATACCTCCCCTCAGTGCAGCACTCCGTGAAGAATGGAATGCCATTCCCCAAGAAACCTTCCAGCACCTGTTTGAACGTGTACCTGCGAGAGTGGAAGCTCTCATGAAGGCTAAGGGTGGGCTAACACCATATTGAATTCCAGCATAAGAGGCTGAGAGCGTTACGAAAGTGAAGTCATTTTCAGCCAGGTGTCCGAATACTTTTGATTATATAGTGTATCTCGGTTTGAGACGGCAGCCAGGTGGCGTATGTTTGCTTTCCAGTGTTCGAATAATGTGTTCATATGCGATGTTGTCCAAAAAGAAAACATAGCCTTACGAATGGGTCCAGTGTTTTGTGATCACTCCGCATAATAGCAGATACGTTCGTGATATTTTTGATGCGTCATTCCGATTTTTAAATTAATTCCCGTATCCAATGCTGTTATTGTAACTGAACCATTTTACGATTGCCGGTGAATTTAGTCCCGCGTGGAGAGGACCTGTTTAAAATACATTACACAATCACGCAGGCAATAACAACGCGCAGCTGTGATTGTGTGCAGTGGACGTGGCCGTATCAGATTACAGTAAATCTAGAGTGAAATTGGTACGCGATCGCTCCGCGCGGTGTAAGCCGAGGCCCCGCTACCGCTGTAACGTGTGAGTGTGTGTGCGTTTGAGGGGCAAGCTGTTGCGTGTTTGCGGTCCGGGCCGCGCTGCAGTGTGCGCGTGTGCGCGGCGCCGGCGCCGGCGGTCCGGAAGGACGGCTCCCGTGCGGGGTCGGCGCAGCGCAGCGCAGCCCCGTCCGCTGGTGACAGCGCAATTACAGCAAACAAACGAACAGCGGCGGCCGCGCCTCCAGATAACCGGGGCTCCTGTAATTGAGCCATAAAACTCTGCGCGCGCCGCCACCGCCGCCCGCAGATGGACGCCGCCTGTTTGCTTTCCCCCGCGTCCACCTCTCGCCGACCCGCCGCAGGTGACACTCGTATTGACCTGACCCGCCGCTCCGATCGCTGGGAGCATCGTAGGACGTGTATTTGTCTCCCGTACAAGTGGCTTTCAGTAAGTACTGCAACAGAAACCATTTTGCTGGAAGCGGGTTGGTTTTATTCAGCTACCTTAGTGAAAGGGTCTGTATGACCGCATAGTATTACTCTAATGGTCGACATCAGAGCCAACGTCTTGATGGATTAATAATCTCCCCATCATCCACGCACTGCTTCGTAACGTAATGAGGAAGCATTTCGGCACAGATAGTGTTCCACTGCCAGCGAGAACACAGCTCTGGGACCTCAACTGGTGGACAAGTGTGTCAGCACTACGAACGCGACACTCAGTTGAGCAGCGACGTGTTCGATTGTGATCTGTCGATCACCTCAAATGATACTGCCCACATGTTCCAACATTACAGGAACCACATCTGTCTGCAGCGGACCGGCACGCGGGAGATAGGAGAGGTTTGAGAGACCTTGTTGCTATGATGACAGGAGCCAACGACGCACTGTGTTTTTCTTCGCTGCTGGGTCTCAAAGGACATGTGAATATTTGCGACATCCTGCTTTTTCACCAAAAGAAACTCAGTGACAGCGTTACAGACACCATTGTGAAGGCTACGTATAGCGCTACCACCTGCCGAAACGTCATGAAAGAATAGGGGAGGGAATATTCTAAGATGTCGCACAACAAACTCCGGATTTTCTCAGCCGAAACGGTCCGATAATAAATAAATAAATAAATAAATGCGTTACTTGCTGAACATCCCTCATATACTGATTAATCACATCTCCTCCACCCACTGCCTCCTCCTCCTCCTCCTCCTCCGGATGGTACAGCAAAGAAACGTCCAGTACTGTGCACCCGAGTGGACCCAAATAGCGATGGGCAATGCTAGCCAGCGGACCACTCTGTCACCCTTAAAAACAAAACAAAAATAATTCCCAAACAGAAATCACTTCACATAGTGCAGGCTTTCACGGTCGAATGTATTTGCTGCTGTTGAGGCTTCGGGGTTGTATGGTCGTGATTGATGAAACTTTTTTTTCCCAACAGTTTTGTCCGGAGCTGAGTTGGAATTCTTCTGAGGTGCTCTTGGTTCCGCTGAGTCTTGCGAACTGAGTCGACGAAACTCAGAGGAACTAGGAGCACCTTTCAATATTACAGCGGAGTTCTGGAGAAAATGATCCATACAACCTGTAGAGTTCAACAATAATTAATAAATCGCATCCTGCGGTTTCAGGCTGGCAAACCCATCCATTTACTATTACTTTCGGGAAAGTCAGAACTTTTAGTATATACATACCAACAACTGGCAAGTCTACACAGAAACATCGGTTTTGAACTCTAGAAATAGTATTGTTTACCACTGCGAAAATTAGACGAACAATTAATTATCCATGATCACGAAATGATCAGGCGTTCAATCAGCAACGTAAAACTTTTTTAGTCTGAAAGCAAGTTGGTTTCCCATTCTTTGGGCTACAGTACCCTATTCATCGGCAGAATCTTCGTTCAATGTGACTGCCTTACGTCACCTTACTGTGGGGACATCTATGTCTGCATGGTACCTCTACTGGCCGACCTTGGAACCAGCGTCTTGATACATCAATAACCTTCCCACAGAGTGCATCCTCCATTAGTCAAGTAAGAGTAGATGGAAGTTGCGAGCCGGCCGTTCTGGCCGAGCGGTTCTAGGCGCTAGTCTGGAACCGCGCGACCATCACGGTCGCAGTTTCGAATCCTGCCTCGGTCATGGATGTGTGTGATGTCCTTAAGTTAGTTAGGTTTAAGTAGTTCTAAGTTCTAGAGGACTGATGACTTCAGATGTTAAGTCCCGTAGTGCTCAGAGCCATTTGAACAATTTTTTTTTTTTTTTTGAAGTTGCGAGATCCGGCCTGTTAGGTGATGCGGAAGAGCAGTCCAATGGGGTTTATTGAGCTACTATGTGGAGCAATTTATGGGGATTAACACGCTGAAGTTATTTCTTCACTTACCTGAGGCTAACACACACGTCAGGGCTTATTTTGGCACCACATGGGAAGACATTAAACAGAAGACCCCGTCCGAGTCTAGAAGACTATTGACTTGACTTTACCAGTTGAGGGTACTGCTTTGAACTTTTTCTGGGGACGTGGTGTGACGCCCCCAATGGACTGCCATTATGTTTCCTATTCGAAGTGGTAAACCCCCTGAAACATTGCCTGTGACGATGTTCGAGAAAAAATTGTCGTGATCAGTCTCCTAACGCGCAAGAAGTTCCACACAGATGGTCCTTCGTTGCTCTTTACGGTCTTCGGTGAGGCAGCGAAGAAGCAAACGAGAACACACTTTTGGGTACCCATGTATGGACGAGTGTGTCAACATTACCAACCGATATGTCCAGTTCAGCAGCGAGATGTTTGCTCTGTTTGCTTGTGATATGTCGATCACCTCGAATGAGAGTGTTCGCATGTTCCAACATAGTATGAGTCACAGCTGTATGCGGCTGGCTGGCAAGCAGGAGATCGGACAGTTTTGGGCGATCTTACTGAGTTTCGTCACCAACTTAACGCCTCTCTTATATTGATTAACCTCTCTTCCTCCACCCCCTCCCTCATTACGCAGGTAGTACAGCAAAAAAAAAAAAAAAAGTTACGTGTGGTTCACTGTAGTGTCATTCACCAGGGTGCACCCAGCAATAGGAAAAACTTGCCAGCTATCCACTCCCTCGCCCTTAATACGCTGTCATGCCGAACAGAAATCGCTTCATACAATGAAGGATTTTACACCCGATTGTCTGTTGAGGCGTAGAGGTTGTATGGCCACAGTCGATGAAACTTTTCCGTTCCTAATGCTTCGTCCATAGCTGCGAATGAAAACTTCAAATGTGCTTTTGATTTGCTTCAGTCGGCAAGACTCAAAGAAACCGGGATCACTTCCTAGGACGTCGAGTATTGTTCTGGACGAATCTTTACGTACGACGAAATTTAATCGGTCACGGCCATGCAGCTAGAAAGTCTCAACAGAAGCTAAGAAATCGCATCCCAACATTCCACATCGCTTTAATAACAAACGTGGAAGTACTAATTTATATCAACGTGAAACTTACTTCAGAAGTTGTTTATGCATGACCGAAATGCATATTTAGAACAATTAGTAAACTCCCTATATTACCCGCTACCTCGGCTGGCATCCCATATTATTTGAATCTGACGACATCATCTATTCTTCTTTTCCTGGCTTGATCCCATGTATACACTAATCTGGATTTAACAATGCTAGTACAGACTGTGGCGGGACGTCCAACACCGCACCACCTCACTACCCCACTACGCAGTTTATAATTTTTTTTTATTTTGGCTTGAGCCACAGTCAAGGTAAATTATCTCGAATGTTGCTGCCACCATTTGACTGGAATAATTTTTATTTAATTGTCATACGACCCAGGTTTCTGCCTTTAACCGTTTCATGCACAATTATATAAATAAGATTTTGTACTTGAAAATGGTTTAAGCCCCAAATCTGGATCATATGACAATAAAACTAAAATAATTATTGTCAAATGGCGGCAACATAAAAGCGGATTCAATTTATGTATCGAATTTGTATGCGTCTGGTGTTATCCACAAGGAAATGAAAATTTTCAACTACGTGGACACCAGCCAGAAATTCACCAGACTAAAAGCCGCATCAAGGCTGGTCAGTACACCGCCCTTCCGCCCTTCTGCCGGCCAGTTTCGATCCTGGGCCGACGCGCGTTTCCGAATCTCGGGAGCGGAGTGTTAACACTCACCGCTATCCGCAGGGGTAATCTGTCAGCCTGCTGGTCTTTCGGTGAGAGAAGGCGCCAAAACGAACACTTAGACCGAATAACACATCCCGACAGAATGGGACCAGGACTGTACAATTCTTGTCGCTTCCGCAGTCTGGAGCACTACTTTACGTTCTTCAGGCAGCATAGCGAAGATGCCAGGTAACGTTAACGGCAGGTTTTCCGGGCACTTTCCTTTGCGTTTGTAACCAACATCTGGCCGTGGGATAATCACTCAGTGACAAATTTTGAACCGAGACTGACGACGCCCGACCCTCACTCCCCCACACCATAGACCGCCTATCCGTTTTCACTCAATTACATGCAGAGAACGATCAAACAGCAAGGGCGTATGAGCCGCGACTCCATGTGAAGTTACGTCCGAGTCGTCATTACCTTCCACCTTGTCACGTATGCGACCGCCTAGGTCCCTTCCGAGAGAGTTGCGTAGAAAGTTTTCCTGATGTATTGCTACCATCTGTGCGTTTCCTGGTGTTGTTCAACCGTATTGTTTTTTTTTTTTTTAATGAAGACATCCGTTTCCAAACCGCTAAACTTTACATGATTCAGTTGACGTAATGTGTTCGCTGCTAAATGTCTGCCCATATTAATGTTGCTGATAAGTGTGCGGAGCGAGGGAGAACTCTCATATGCAAGTTAAACAGTGGTAATCATTATAAGCTGACTACAGCACACGTAACAAAAGACTAAGCAGCAGACTGAGTTCCAATAGCTGGAAAACGTGTAGTATGGAGTTTTGAGAATTCAAGTCAAAGTAGCACAACACTTTTTTTCCCTAACAGTTTTCCGATTGGTTTGATGCGGACGCGCCACTAATTCCTCTCCTGTGCCAACCTCTTCATCTCAGAGTAGCACTTAGGCAATCAATTGTTTTCTGGATTTATTACAATCTATCACTTCCTCTACAGTTTTTGCCCTCTACGGCTCCCTCTAGTACCATAAAAGTACCTAATGTCTTACCAGGCCATCACCCAGTCCCTTCTCCTTGTCAGTGTTTTCCACATATTCCTTTCCTCACCGATTCTGCTCAGAACACCCTTATTCCATACTTTATTAGGCAACCTAATTTTCAAAATTCGTCTGTAGCACCACGGCACAAACGCTTCGATTCACAGTCCATGCTTCACTAACATACAATGCCGTGCTCCACACAGTCACATTCTCAGAAAATTCTTCCTCAAATTGACACCTGTGGCTGACACTAGTAGACTTCTCTTGACCAGTAATGCCTTTTTTCCAGTGCTAGTCTACTTTTGACGTCCTCCTTGCTCCGTCCGTCATTGGTTATTCTGCTGCCTATGTAGTAGAATTCATTAACTTAATCTACTTCGTGGGCATCAATCCTGATGTTAAGTATCTCACTGCTCTCATTTCTTTCGTCCTTCTTCGATCTACTCTCAATCATTATTCTGTACTCATTCAGCAGACCACGTAATTTTTCTACAGTTTCACTCACGATAGCAATGTCATCAGCGAGTCGTATAATTGACATTATTTCACCTTGAATTTCAATCCCACACCTGAACACGTCTTATTTCCATCATTGTGTCTTCGATGTACAGATTGAAGTGTTTGGGCGAAAGACTATATCCCTCTATGGTACCATTTTTAATCCGGGCACTTCGTTGTTGGTCATCCACTCCTATTATTTCCCCTTGCCTCTTATGCATATTGTGTATTACCCGTGTCTCCCTGTAGCTTACCCCTACTTTTTTTCAAAATTTCGAACATCTTGCACAACTTTACACTGTCGAAAAATCCTATGAACGTGTCTTGATTTTTCTGTAGTCTTGCTTCCATTATCTACCGCAACGTCACAATGGCCTCTCTCGTGTCTTTACCTTGCCTCAAGCCAAACTGATAGTCAACTAACACATCGTCAATTTTCTTCTCTATTCTTCTGTCTATTATTCTTGTCAGCAACTTCTGTGCATGAGCTGATAAGATGATTGTGCGATAATTTTCGCACTTGTCAGCTCTTGCGGCATTTCGTCTTGACTCCCCTGCACTTCTTCTATATTTCATTCCTGGGCGACTTTTATTTCTGTATTCCTGAATTTCCCTGTACATTTTTGTACGTCCTTCTCTTATCAATCAGCTGAAGTATTTTTTCTATTACCCAAGGTTGCTTCGCAGTTACCTTCTTTGTATCTGTGTTTCCCTTCCAACTTTTGTAGCTGCCCGTTTTAGACCTATCTATTCCTCTTCAGCTGTACTGCCCACTGAAATATTCCTTATTGTTGTATCTGTTGCCTTAAAGAACTTCAAGTGAACATTTCTTAGTACTTCAGTATTTTATTGACTCTTCCTGACTAGTCTCTTAAGCTTCAGCCTACTCCATCACTACTGCATTCTGATCTGAGTCTATATCTAGTCCTGAGTACGCCTTATAGCCCAGTACCTGATTTCGGAATCTCTGGCTGATGAGTATGTAATGTAACCGAAATCTTCCCGTACCACCCGGCCTTTTCAAAGTATACTACATCCTTGTGTGACTCTTGAACAGAGTATTCGCTATTCCTAGCTGAAATTTATTGCAGAAAGCAGTTGGCTACCTCCTCTCTCATTCCTTGCCCCAAACCCATATTCTACTGCAACCTTTTCCTCTGTTACTTCCCCTACAACACCATTCGACTCCCCCATAACTATTAGACTTTTATCTCCCTTTATGTACTGTATTAGTCTTTCAGTATCCTCATACACACTCTCTACCACTTCGTCTTCATCTTGCAATGACGGCATGTATGCCTGAACTATCGTTGTGGGTGTTGGTTTGCTGCCAGTTCTGATAAAACAAACATATCACTGAACTGTTCACAGTACCGCCCTATTCATAACGAATCCTACTCCCGATATCGAATTTTCTCCTGCTGTTGGTGTTACCCTATTCATCTGACAGAAACCCTTGTCTTTTTTCCATTTCACTGACCCCACCGTATCTAGACTGAACGTTTTAATTTTCCTTTTCAGATTTTCTAGCTTCCCTACTACGCTCGAGCTTCTGACATTCCATGCCCCATCTCGTAGAACCCGATCCTTTCGTTGCTTGTTCAATCTTTTCCTCATTGTCACCTCCTCCTTAGCAGTCCCCTCCCGGAGATCCCAGTGGGAGAATGTTCCGGAATCTTTTTCCAATGGAGAGATTATCATTGCAGGCCACATCTCTTGTGGATACACGTTATGCGTCTTTCACGCAGTGGTTCCCATTCCCTTCTGCATGCTCACGCCGTAGATAATTGTTGATTCTTCCACCTTTGGGTGCAGTTTCCCACTCCATAGACAAGAGAGTGCTCTGAGCCTCTGTCCGCGCCTCCATCTTCCTTGACAGGACCGTTGGCAGAATAAGGTTGACTTCTCATGCCGGAAGTCTTCGGTAACCTTTGCTGATTATTAATCAAATATTTAAGCGGTTGTTGGTTACGAACCCGGAGCCGAGGACGTTTTGATTACTAATCGAAGAATCCACCCTCGTTTTTTTAATCTCATTTTTTCGTTAGTGTTCGTTGCATTTGTTCGATGCGGGTGTCCCATAACATCTGTATAAGTTCGTCGCTGATCCAGTCACCCAGGTCTTTTTTTATTACAGAGGGCAACTAACCCTCTGACGGAATACGCTGAGCTACCGCGCTGCAACCCCTACCACGGGGTAGTGTCAGTAACGAATGCAAAAGATCTCTCGACCATTTTTTAAATTACCCTCTAACAAGCAACACAAGATATTTATCATTCAAGGAGTTTTAGCAGTGTAATAACGGTAACCCTTAGAAAAATAGGATAGTGACCGGGAGATTAATCGAGGTGAAGTACTAGAAAGAATCTGACAAACATGAAGGGAAAGGTTAATAACAAAATACGCATTGGTCTACCAGAACATTATGACTATCTGATTAGTAGCGTGTTGGTACACGAAACAGAAACGCAATGCAGCAACGATTCACCGTGAGATTATGCGCAAAGTCTCTGCTAAGTTTCTGGAAGGATGTGACACGAGGTGTCGACGTACAGGTCACGTACTTTCCATAAATTAAGGGGCAGTGGCATGTTGGTGTGGAGTAGGCACTAGACAGCATCTTTTGGTTTCAGATCAGGTGTATTCGGTAACCAAGACTTAAACGTTACATCACTATCGTACGGTAAACTTCCTGGAAGCTGTCATCGCCGTCAAGCTTGAAAGGCTGCAGGTGGTCCGTAATAGTTTTCACGTAGTCCACAACTATCACGGTGCAGGTCCCATGGAAGCCCTGCATAGCTTAATACGAGGGTGAGTCAAATGAAAACCTTGCATGTGTAATAACAAATCGAAATTTCGCGCCGTTATCCTGTTAGTTGGTAAGTGTGCTACAAACAGAGTGCAGAATGGGCTGTAGGTGGTAGCACAGTGCAGATGCACACATACCGTCGCAGTATCAGTACAAAGACGGCCACCCCACTTGCGACTTGCACCAGGGAAGAACAACGTTCTGTTATTCAGTTTTTGCGTAGTGAAGGTGTGAAACCTAATGAAATTCGTCGACGAATGTAGGTTCAGTACAATGATGCATATTTGTCACAGCAGCAAGTCTACGAATGGAGCAGGAAGTTCGCAAAGGGTGTGACTTCAGTGGAAGATGCTCCTCGTCTAGGTCAGGCACAACGAGGTGTGATTCCACAGAACGTTTCAGCAGTTGAAGCCATAGTGCAGTAAAACCGCCGAGCGACACTGGATGACATTGCAGAATGTTTACAGATTAGTCATGGGTCAGCACACAACATTGTGCATGATGTGCTCCAGTTTCATAAAGTGTCTGAAAGATGTATGCCATGGCAGCTGATTCCTGAAATGACAGACCGACGTGTTGATGCTTGTGAAGAACTTCTTCTGCGCTTTGAACGAGAAGGTGATGTCTTCCTGGCAAGAATCGTTACTGGGGACGAGACCAGGGTTCAGTTCCACCAACCGGAAACTAAGAGAGATGGTAAAGAATGGCGCCATTCCTCATCACCAAAACCAAAGAAGTTCCTAACAGAACCATCAGCAGGGACGAGGTGCTGACTATCTTTTTGGACGAAAAAGGCACCATTTTTGGAGCATTACATGACTAGAGGGACCACTGTCACCAGTGCATCGTACATATCTAGTTAAATATAACCAGTGGCCTGCAATCAAATCAAAGCGACGTGGATTGCTGTCAGCAGGTGTCCTTTGGTAACTTGACAATACAATGCCCCACACTACCCGTACAACAGTTGCAACAATCACAGACCTGCATTTTGAGTGTCTTTCTCATCTACAATACTCACCAGACCTTGCCACAAGTGATTTCCATATGTTTGGACGACTCAAAGACGCAGTGGGAGGAAAGAAGTTCCGTTCTGATGATGAGGTACGCCACGCGGTGCATGAGTGGTTGCGTGTACTACCAAAAGAATCTTTTCTAAAGGAATTTATGCACTTTGGAACCGCGGGAGGACTAGCACTGAGCGTGGGGGAGATTATGTTGAAAAGTGATACAGCTTTGTACCACTTCAGTAGAATAAATAATAGTTAAAAAACATTTAAGGTTTTCATTTGACTCATCCTCGTACTATCCCCATCAGTCAGCGTTCACAGGGTTGCGTGTGTTTCGAGACGCCGTTTACCTGGATGATTCCGTATACAGACATGGCCTTTCATTGACCCACGGTTCAGTTTCGAGAATCCCATTGTCGTTGCAGTCGTAACTGACGTTGTCGTTGAGTCAATATGAGAACACTTAGGGGTCGTCTACTGAGGAATCATGGTCAACAGTGTGGGCTGAACCTTGTTCTGTGAGACATGTTTGTCTGTAACAGCATTCTACTCTGTCATCACATCTGCCACAGGCCTACCCTGTTTTACAGAGCTGGCAAGCCTCTGAAACCCTGGTGGAAGAGAAGCGGACGTCCGACGCCTTGTTGCCGAATTCGTCATTCCAGCTTCCTTCATCCACTTTCCACAGATGCTCACGACCATACTATGCAAAAAGCCGTTCAGCTTTGCTGAGACGCTCGTTCCCGGGTGCTCAGTCTGCTATTTATGAAAGGCGCTTGCATCAGAGGACTTTCAATTTGCAGTCCGCATCGTCGTTTGGCTTATATTTTCCTATGCCTCGTCACATGCTTGCAATTCCGCCAGGAGACGTGTTAAGCCTCGTTAAGATATACCGTCCACGCTGTACTGCGTTACGACTTAGGACACACTTAATACAGAAAAACTGAAGTCGGTGATCATGTACACGGATGTAAACACAGTGTCTCAGCTGCTACAACACTTTTCTCGAGGATACTTCCTTGGGACCACTCCAACGCTGCCAATGACAGTAAAATGCCAGATGTAGACACACATTCCATGAGTGAGTTACAGTTCTCAAGGGGGGAGTTATCTTACAAAAACAGAGGTTTTATTCAAAGCAATTACTCTTTGATAAGTACATTACGAGAAATTAAGACTTTTAAGGAATAAAAATTTCATTTGTGAATTTTAATAATGGGGACACCGTGGTCTGGGGGTAACATCTTTGACTAGTGATCAAATCATCCTAGATCTCTTCTTCGATCCTATCTGCTGTTTAAATTTTGAATAAAAGTCATCAGCCATAACAATCGAGAACTTCAAGCTTAAGGAGTCACCTTCGTTCTGCCAATGCCCTCGGCAGAAAGGAGAGGCAGCGAAATAGCACCGTCTTGCCTTCGGAGTGGGAAACTACCTGTAAAAGGTGAAAGAATCAGCAATAATCAACGACAAAGATGCAGAAGGCAAAAATTGCATATTTAATACGGATCAACACGAACCATGGTAAATAGGAGAAAAAATGTCAAGACAATTTCTCCAGTTGAAAAAAGATTCCGGATTAGACCTACACTCGGACCTCCGGGAGTCGACCGGCAAGGGGAGCTGACCATAAGAAAAGCATAGAATAACCAACGAAAGAGCAACACAACCACGAGTGGGAGCGTAGAACGTCAGTGATCTGAATTTGGTGGTGAAGTTAGAAAATTTGGATCAGGAAAATAGATGTAGCGTTGCTCAGTGAAAAAAATTAAAGTAGGATAAGTATTTGTGATCAGATGAATATAAGGAAATATCATCACCAGCAGAAAACAGTATAACTGGAGCAGTATTTTTTATTAATAGGATGGTCAGTCCGAGAGTACGTTCGTGTGAACAATTGAATAATATCATCATACACATCAGAAAACCAATGACAAAAACAAGATCATCTAATAATCATGCATGATTGGAAATAAGAGATAGCATTACTTGAGGATATGGGATGGATAACAGGAATGACGATGGAAAAAGTCTGAAAGAATTCTGCAGTAAGGAACAACATATAATAGAGAATACAATGTTTAAAAGCGACATGAGGAGTAAGTACATTTGGAGAAAGCCTGGAGCCGCGGGGACATAAAATATGGATTAAATCATGGTCAGAAGGGGTTTTGAAATCAGATATGGGGTTGTGAGGCATGTCTAGGAGGAGATATGGACTTCGATTTAGAATGATGAAGAGCAGACGGAAGTTTAAGAGACTCGTCCTTAGATGTCAACTTGTAAAGAAGTGGGATACTGAAGTACTGAAAAATAATGAAGTAAGTTTGAAGTTCTCCACGATTGAAGTATACTGGGATAATGAATACCTCAGTGGGCAGTTCAGCTGAAGGAAAATGGACATCATTAAAGGGCAATCACAGAAGTTGGACAGCAAAATTAAGGCAGCTGCTGAGAAACCATGTTTAATAGAAGAAAAAGAAAAAGTACAAAAATGAGGAGGAAAGACAGAATGACATTAATAAATTCATTTGGGAATTAAGTGACCAGCTTGTTCCGACGGTGACTTCTCGTATATACATGTATGTGCCTACTTAGATTAGGAACTTATGAAGAGATAGAAGGAGAATTATGGCCAATGTGGATGTCACAAGTAATCCACCGGACGGGAAATTTAATTACATTCACAATAATTAAATTTCATTTGCGGGCAGTTTCATTTTTTATTTTATTAGAATTTACAAGCCACATTGTATTGATGTTGTTTGATCAGCTTACTCAATTACATTTAGCAAAGCAATTTAATAATACAGCAATGTCTTCTATTACTGATGCCACAATGCACTCATGTGCTCTGTTTCGGGAAGTGTGTTGTACTGTTTAGACCATTAGTTATTACGGCAGCTGCAGGAACTGTAACAGTGAAGACGTATCGTACAATCATATTTGCCACTATATAATCACTGCATATGAAACCCTAGCACTTAACTTACGTCTATTCTACCGTCACACGCGTGTCGGAAAAGCATTAGTAACGCATCACTTTTCTCAGAAATTTTCCAGTTACTACGTTTTTGTACCCTTTGTAGCTAGAGGCTGGAGAGTTCTAGAACATGTTCGAGCGTAGCTGGTTCAGTCTCGCACTAAGTGGACAACAGAATTAATGCTTTGGACAGGAAAAACTAATCGTAAATCATTATGATGGGACAAACGAAAGGAACAACTTATCTGTGGGCAGGACTGCATTTACTAAAAAATTTATGTTATTAGATCGCTGTTTCCTGGGCCACTGTTACAAAAAAAAGAAAATTGAAAAATAAAGTTAAAAATTTTACTGATTTGGTTTAGGGCCCCAGTGGAACGAAGTTTTCCTGTTAACGTTTTGTTTTGAGAAACAATCACCATTTACCAGTCCTAATTTTCAAATAAATTAACAGTATTTTGTCTTTGATGTACCGTGGGAAAGTAAGTAGTGTTGATGAGAAATAGTGAAGTGGCTAAGACTCGAAAATATCCTACTGATTAAATAAATTACTAAAAGTATCAGCACGGAATTTCGGACGTTGTGTACACGGACGTGCTATACTGTGTTAATCATTAGCTTCATGACACTCAGTAGCGACTTCAAGCCACACGCAACTACTATAATTGAAGAGAGATGCATTGACACAGCTGCTCACAAGTCTGGAGTTGCAGACCTGGATCGAATAAAGGGCCTCAAACATGGCACAGTTATTAGAATGTAATTTGTTAAGAGATACATATTTTTATATCAAATATTATTATTATTTTTTGTCTTTCAAGAATGTTTCTGTCGACTAAAGGGGAAACTACAACAAAAGGGCTCTGAGCAATATGGGACTTAAAATCTGTGGTCATCAGTCCCCTAGAACGTAGAACTACTAAAACCTAACTAACCTAAGGACATCACACACATCCATGCCCGAGGCAGGATTCGAACCTGCGACCGTAGCAGTCCCGTGGTTCCGGACTGAGCACCTACAAACGCTAGACCACAGCGGCCGGCAAACTACATCATCTCTTCAATTGGAAAGATGCCATTGTTACAGGCATTGCAGTAACTCTTCAAAATGAGCATAATGATCTAATGAAAGTAAATTCAGTGCATAAGTGCTACATATGAGGCCGGAACATAGCGACACTGCGTGCCTGAATAGCCATAACTTGCTACTGGAAATGAATCGGCGCCCAGTCGGTAAAGCTTGCTTACACTGTTGCCATGTCACCTGGCTATATATCCAAGAAACTATCCTGTTAATATTTTTAAAAAACTTTTTCCAATTATTTATAAATTTAGTTGCCTGTGTATCTCAATAGGTATGTAAATTACAAGTTTGTACGATGAATGCAGCACTTCCTTCATTAGGAATTCTCCCTTATTGAAAACCTTGGTATCTTTATCTGTTTAAGAAGTTAGAGAAGTTTAAGATTTCGTTTCATGTGTTCATGTGACAGCCAGTACATTCTGTTGTGTGGTATATGAAGTACTTCGTAGACATGTTTGTGGGTGTGTGTATGTGTGTGTGTGTGGGGGGGGGGGGGAGACTAATGTCTTTGATAAATATTTCAGATATTGAGTATTCCCTTGATTTATGCTTTCAGCTACTAGTCTGAAAATTTATTAATCCACGGCTACGCCTTTTCTCGTAAAAATGCATACGTACAGCTAGAAGTCAAGTTTCGCAGTTCTTTGAACGTGTTTATGTGGCTACATAAAATAAAATCGTTTCTTATTATCGGTTTCTGCTTAGTTACTGTTGTTCCTTTTGTCTGACCTCATACTGTTATCGAAAACTTTGACGACGTCTGCAAAAAATTTAACGTTGGCAACGTATTTTGATGCAGTACTACAGAGCTAAGCTATCTATGTCAAACTCTAATGGCAAACAAAAGGCCTCTTATCTAGTTTACGCTGCGTGGATGACAGTAATTCACTCATGTCCCCTTCTACCTGCCCTGTCTCACACACACACACACACACACACACACACACACACACACACAGGATGACGCAGTACAACACTTCCTCACGCTCACATAACTACGGTTGACTCGCTCACCAGACCAACCGCCTACAGGCAAGGGCGCGGATACACACACACACACACACACACACACACATAGTGTGACGCAGTGCGAACACGAGAAGGAGCGGGAGAGAGCAGACACGTTCAACAAACAAATAAATCGACGTGCCCTCGCTTGTTCTCAAATGGACGAGACAACAAATATTCCCACTTCGACGCACCGTTTCGAATTTCGTGCTGGATATATTCTGAACAGCCGTCAGCGCTGTGACACATTGCTGGCGTAGCGCTGAAAGATTTTTTCTTTATTCTGCTCTGTTGTCCAGAATGACACGCTATAATTGCGTAAAATAATCGGGAAGAGTTCTGTGAATTATTATTCGCCGATCTATACCACTATGCAACTGTGTGTGTGTGTATGTGTGTGTGTGTGTGTGTGTGTCTGTACGCGAGCGTCAGTGCTGGCGATGGAGTTTTAGGTCATAAAGAAATGGGGAAAGGCAACGGCATTTCTGCTGGTTCATCTAAATGTTGCGGGGCATAATATCTTGCAACTGTCAGCATAAACTGGGGAGACAGAACAGTTTACAATAACGCAATATCTCCACACTGAGAGCCCATCACCTCATGCAGTAGGTATTATTTCCGTGTAACAACTTCGTTTCTTGTACAATAAAATGCAAAATTCCGCTACTGGGTCATAAATTCTACGGTGGATCGAAAAGCAATGACTCCTGGTCATACGAAAATTTTGTAATGAGCTTATACAGCGGAATCAATACGGATCTTAAGCCTGAACTTTCCTCTACAGAATACTCTACAGAATACTGCCCTTTAACATAGTACTCATAATACAATTATACACATTTGCACCATTGTTGATTTCAGGCATCAAAACTAGTTTGGAAAATATTTAGGGTTTTGCTTCTTGACTGGTGATATTAAATCTGTTTTAAAGTCTCAAAGCTTTTAAAATAAAAGAATTTATAACATTCTAAGTCTTTATTCGTGCGTACATATTTATTTCTCGATTTAGTCATCCTGACGACGCGCACATTTCTTTCAACGAGAGACCATCACTGTAAAATGTCTGACATTGCCGTCGGAGCCACAACCTCTTCTCTGTTTGCGCCACTTAATCGTTATCAAACTGAAGTCCTCAGTGGTATTTTCGAACCAGATGAAAGTCCAGTGTGATCAAGTCGGGAATGTATCAAGGATGGTCAATGGCAGTGAGCCCAAGGCGTCAGAGTTGCAGATGTCGCAGCGCTTGTATGTGGTTGGCATTGTCATGCTCAAGGAGGGGGTGCTCCACGTGTGGACGAACGCTTCGAATCCGATTCTCAATTACAGCACGCTGTTTCTCATGCAACGACATAGTACGTTACACACCGCCATGTGAGATGCTATAATTTGGAGACCTTTAGCGGCAGAGGCCTACAGATACGCAGACGCTAGGAATGAAGATGTTGAATGGTAGTAACGTTCGTTCTATTTAAACAAGCTTTAATAATTTTCACATAAAAATTTCGGAGGCATTACTTTCCAGCAAGCCCTCCTATATTCTTCAGTCTATGATTCCCGCAAGGTCTGAGCACGTCCTATTTCTTTGCGATGTTACGACACTAAACTCCACAGACAACTTATTAAAAATTAAATATACTGACTGACCATCAGCTCATGAGCCAAATGAAACATATTATCGACACACGGCATCAGGGTTGCACGGTAGCGAGTTGTTGTGCTGTTAAAAGCGTACATAAAAAGTAGACTGACAAATTAATAATAGAAACAGTATTATCATAAATGTAACAATAATAAGCAGGCACCTATTTTGATATTTAAAAAATTGTCAAATTTAGTGCAACTAAATTACTTAAATAAATGACGTGTTTATTAGATGGCTGGTATGAAGAGGATGGTGGGAGACGGGGGGCGGAGCGTATTAGGACAATCATAAACCAATCGTACTTTATTTAGAAGAGAGCCAGTATCGTACAGCATTGTCGAATCCAATATTACAGAGGGAAGCAATGCACATAAATCACAATGGTGAGTGGGAGGGAGGGAGGTATCGGATGTGCGGACAAGGATGTTTATTGACTTACGGTCTGCTCTATAACAAAACTTACAAAATAATCAAATATCTAAAATTGTTAGGTAGCACATATACTACAAATGTCACTGAAAATACACTCATAATAATAAGCCCATAACGAGAGTACTTAGTGGACGGTTGTTGTGCTATTATTAAGAAATGTATCACGTGTACATGGGATGAAATTGAGCTAATTGCAATATCAGTATGGAAATATACCAAAACCTAAGATAAGGGAGGGCATAAAGCATTGGCTAAACCATCTTTATTGAATTAAATGCCGTTGACTCTAAGTGGGTTAACACACTATACGTAATCATGGAAGTATTAATAAAAATGGTTACAAAGAACAAAACAGTAATGGGAAGGTATAATATTTATCAAGCCTCATACTACATAAAAGAAAAATACCCGGAAATTGTTAGCATTTGTGAAACATAAGAAAAATAAGCTAACATTAATAAGGTAACATTTGACTGTATTTATTTAATTGCGATCCAGGTTTCAGTCTTTTAGACCATTTTCAGCTGATTGAGTTTATGTTACTAACATACACTGCAGGACATCAAACTCAAAAATGGTGATATAGTAAGAAAAGTTTTTGGTTCGTTGGTTTAAAAGAGGGGGATGGGAGCAAATACTCTTCTTAATTTGCGGCCAATTTCGAGTTTGATGTCTTGCAATATATGTTAAGGAGGACGCGATACTGCGTCTGGAAACAGCTTAGATATTGTGAAAAGTCAGCTGTATGATGAAACTTAGCCTAAGTAGCAAGGTAGTATGTCTCGGACATTTTACTCAGCTAATAGATCCCCTGAACTATAAAACTGGTCAGTTACACACTGGTGTCCTAAATTAAAATAACAAATGGAAATTTGGCAATCTTGCGTTTATTTTGCCACCAAACACTATAAACAAGTCATATTAAAGTAGACACAATATGACGAATACAGAAGCAATCAATTGCAACATGCACAACGGTAGATAAAAATGTTCTTCGTTTTCCAACTTAACGGATTTGCACACGCATTCTGACAACTGGTTAATGTGCTCAGTATGCTCAACACAGTCCTGAAAACGAAGGGACATGCTGTGAATGATGTTATAAATCACAAGTGGAGTCATTAACGCCCATTCTTCCTGCAGAGCTGCTCACAAGTCGTGGAGAGTGATTGGTGCATGCTGACGTTCAAATGGTTCAAATGGCTCTTAGCACTATGCGACTTAACTTCTGAGGTCAACAGTCGCCAAGAACTTAGAACTCATTAAACCTAACTAATGTAAGGACATCACACACATTCATGCCCGAGGCAGGACTCGAACCTGCGACCGTAGCGATCGCTCGGTTCCAGACTGTAGCGCCTAGAACCGCACGGCCACTTCGGCCGGTGATGCTGGTGTGATGCAACCTGTCTTTCTAATGCATACTAGACATTCTCTATAGGATTCAAATCGGGAGATCAATCAGGCCACGCCATACGTGTCATATCTTCTGTTAAAAAAAAAAAATCAACCATTGCTCTATGAGGTCGAGCATTATCGTCCATCAATACGACGTCTGGGCCCACATCACCTCGCGAGAGCTGCACATGAGATCCTAAGATCTCCTCACAGTACCTGACAGCTGTTACACCTTGCTGAATCATCTGTACAATCTCATGAAAAATGTTTGAGTGGTCAACATAATCCCTGGCAAACCATTAGGAATCCTCCTCTATATCGGTCTCTTTCGATTGTGTTTGGGTCCCGAAATCGTGTTCTACATATCCCCAAGACTCGAATCCGTCGGCAATCACTCTCCGTACCAAATCGGGACTCATCTATGAAAAGAACATTGGCCCACCGTTCGATTGTCAAGGTGGCATGTGATGGCTTCACTGTAGACGTTTACTCCTGTGAAGACCATTATAGGTAAACAGGCGGTAGTTCTCAAACAATAAGAGCCACTCTGCTTAGGCCTTCATATGCCGTTTGCCTCGTTACAACACTCCCAGGGAATGCTGCGAGGTCAGATACCATTTGCAGTGCATTACTCTACATCTACATCCATACTCCGCAAGCCACCTGACGGTGTGTGGCCGAGGGTACCGTGAGTACCTCTATCGGTTCTCCCTTCTATTCCAGTCTCGTATTGTTCGTGGAAAGAAGGATTGTCGGTATGCTTCTGTGTGGGCTCTAATATCTCTGATTTTATCCTCATGGTCTCTTCGCGAGATGTACGTAGGAGGGAGCAATATACTGCTTGACTCTTCGGCGAAGGTATGTTCTCGAAACTTTAACTAAAGCCCGTACCGAGCTACTGAGCGTCTCTTCCGCAGAGTCTTCCACTGGAGTTTATCTATCTTCTCCGTAACGCTTTCGCGATTACTAAATGATCCTGTAACGAAGCATGCTGCTCTCCGTTGGATCTTCTCTATCTCTTCTAGCAATCCTATCTGGTACGGATCCCACACTGCTGAGCAGTATTCAGGCAGTGGGCGAACAAGCGTACTGTAACCTACTTCCTTTGTTTTCGGATTGCATTTCCTTAGGATTCTTCCAATGAATCTGAGTATGGCATCTGCTTTACCAACGATCAACTTTATATAATCATTCCATTTTAAATAACTCCTAATGCGTACTCCCAGATAATTTATGGAATTAACTGCTTCCAGTTGCTGACCTGCTATTTTGTAGCTAAATGATAAGGGATCTATCTTTCTATGTATTCGCAGCACATTACACTTGTCTACATTGAGATTCAATTGCCATTCCCTGCACCATGCATCAATTCGCTGCAGATCCTCCTGCATTTCAGTACAACTTTCCATTGTTGCAACCTCTCGATACACCACAGAATCATCTGCAAAAAGCCTCAGTGAACTTCCGACGTCATCCACCAGATCATTTATGTGTACTGTGAATAGCAACAGTCCTGCGACAGTCCCCTGCGCACACCTTACTTCTGAAGACTTCTCTGCGTTGAGAATTTCATTACTGTTTACGTCTGGTTTCAGCCAACTTTCTGTCCCTAGTACTATATGGGCGATGTGGCCGTTTATTAATGAGAGCAGTTGTGGGACCTCTCTATAAACCCCCTGCAGTTTACTATTAGCACATTAATATTGTTGTTCCCTGTTGTATTTTGCGTACTCCTACCTTGCCGCGTCTCAGGAGGCGCCTAGGGAGGGAATTTTCTAACCTAAAAAACCCCTATGTGCACTCCACACGTACTCCGCTACCCTTGTAGCCGCTTCCGACGTATAGTGCACGCTTGACCTATTCAGGGGGACCCTAAATTTCTCCACCCGATAGCGGAGGTAGAGAAATTTGCACCCCAGCTCTCCGCAGAATTGTCTGAGCCTCTGGTTTAAGCCTTCCACTCGGCTCCAAACCAGAGGACCGCGATCGGTTCTGGGAACGATACTACAAACAGTTAGCTCTGATTCCTCCCCGCGAGCGAGGCTTTCCGCCTTCACCAATTCCGCCAACCGCCTGTACGAACCGAGGATGACCTCTGAACCCAGACGGCAGGAATCATAGGTGCCGACATGAGCAACAATTTGCAGTCGGGTGCACCCAGTGCTCTCTATCGCCGCCGGTAGAGCCTTTTCCACATCTCGGATGAGACTCACTGGCAAGCAGACAGAGTGAACACTGGCCTTCTTCCCTGACCTTTGCGCTATTTTCCTAAGGGGCTCCATCACCCGCCCAACGTTGGAGCTCCCAATAACTAATAAACTAAGATGGTACAGTTATGCCCTGACAGCCAAATAAAGATCCACTCTCTCTGATGTCACATGCGGTCGACCCTGTCCTGGTCTCCAGAATACGGCTTCGATTTCTATAAACTGTCGCCTCATCCGAGAAACAATAGAGCGATTCACATTAAGCCATCGGGTCACGGCAGTTTGTGACTCTCTTGCTTACATTCTTCCTATGACCCCAACAGCAAAGTGTTTGTAGGCGTCTCCTCTCTGCCATACTGCACCGTCTGTGACTGTACACAGCGGTTGTGAATTTGAGACTACCGTGCAAACATTACCCCGCTTGATAGGTGCCATGACGTCGTTTCCGTCATGGTTGTCCGTTGATCGGAATGCCATCTTCCGTGCAGAACACGATTGTAACGACATCTGTTGACAATTTGTATGATTATATCGTGAATTAGACATAATGCGGGTAAATAGCAGCTTGTTGCTTTAATTTTGGACACCAGTGTAGATAATCGCACAGAAGGTAAACCTGCTGTTTCATGTCTTGGTGGACTTGGGCAACAGAACATGGCGGGCACTAGTTAAGATAGAAGAAATGTAACATTGGTGAGAACCGTAAGGATTAGGGACCACATTTGCGTCTGAATCTCATTAAAGATATTAAAGGAAAAATATCGACTGCAGCTTGTTTGCTCATTGATAAAATCATTTAGATTGTTTGTTCGAGGGACATACATTTCTAATTCTTCAAGAACACCTATAAATCCGCCCCAATATTTGCCTACCGTCACAGCTATAACTCTTCCACACATTTGCCACTCAGCATCACGACTACTCCCCCCCTCTTCATCTCTCTCCTTCTGTTTCCTCTCTTCATCCCTCTCCTCTTAATATCATGGCCACCTCTGTATTCTTTGCCATCCCCATTCCCTCCTCCCTGAACGATAATGTCAGTTTCTCTGCTTGTAGCTTACACACCAAGCCTCAATTTGGCTAACCGATTCAGCACGCGCGCGCTTAAGGGTGATAGCAACACACGAATCTTCGTCAGTGATTGCATTAGTGGCGGTTGGTTTACAGAAATGCCAACACATTCCATCGTTCTTGCTCCTACGCACACTCCATGTGCAACCCAAACAGTCGACAAATTCATTAGTCAAAACAGTCACATGTCACAGTATAAATAAGGAAATCTCTTTTCAGAGCTAAATTATTAAACGTGTACTGTATAGATCCGTATAATGATATTAACTTAGTGTACTGTTGAACTGACCATTATTTAATAAAGTAAACCAACGAACGTTGTAAGGCTTAACCTTACTACAGGTATGCTGTGTTGAATAAACCTCGACATTATACTTAATAACTATATAATTTTGTGATAAAATTAAATAGTAAGGTACCCATAAAATTAAGTGAGTGACAAACATTAATGTGAACAATGGCCTTGCAGCTCCTTGGAAAGTTTGGATAAGTCAAGTTTCTTCGTTTTTTGTTTTGAATGTTAGGTAAAATTAAAAGTTCTGGTCAATACGATTAGTTCTCAATTCATTCTTGATAAGGTTCATGCTTGAAGATGATTGTTCACATGACTATGTTATCGTGAATAGGGAAAGAACAGCAATTATTAGCTTTTTTCTGTTGGTTGTATGTATCAAAAATTCTGCTTCAGGAGTTAAAAACCATCACACTTCCTTCTTCTGGTCTTTCGGAGCAGACCACTTGTGCTGTGAACTGAGTTCACCTTTTTTTGTCCATACTTCTTTATCAGCCCAATGATGTTCAGATTTCATGTTCAACACTTACGATGCTTGAAGTACAGGAACTGCATTTCAAATTTACCAATGCTGTTATTAAAAGGAAAAAATTGTTGGAGCAGCTTTAAGACGTTTTCTTTTAACAAAGATTTAAGTTGCTTCCTATTTGTAGAGTCCATGAACATAAATACGAGTAAGGTATGATGACAGAATGAAAATATATACGAGTTTATGTATTCAGGTAATGAGCAAAATGCTTGCATTCATGAGAGATGATCTTAATAAAAATTATATTAATAATTATCAATCCTTTGTCATTTAGTTACTCTCGACGACCTTTAACTATCTTTGTCCTTTCTCACGGCAGGTATATTTAGTTACAAAAGAGTTCAGATTTCCATCAAGAATACACTATTTCATCCACAGAGCCTGTCAGTACTCACAGCAGCTAGGTTGCACAATACGCGGAACACCACATAGCATAGTTACGTAAGTAAGCATTTAACAGAAAAACACATATTATTAACAATGACGGAAGTACACATTTCTAACCATGAATGAGAAATGCCTGTTTCTTCCTTTTACATTACTTTTTAACGAACCCTTTCCATTGGTGCATTAACAACTAGGGCAGATCACTGGTCGGAAGCACATCGTTTGTAAATGTGCAAACACCAGTATAGGTGAAGACAGAGGACGAGCAATCTCAATACGGAAAATGAGATGCGAGGAAGGAAATCCGTTCAATGATAAGCTGAAAATATCTTGCCATCCTCTCAGCTTGATAAATATGCAATTGGGGACTAATTTATTAATGTTCCATAAAAACATAAGTGATAGTTTTGCAACATCTTCCCGAATTTCTGAAAACAGTTGAGAAAAGCTTCCTTCATATTTAAAAGCGTCTCATTGAAATAGCAAATTTCCATATCGGAATTATGTTTTTGGTAATGTTGGAACAAGTTCAGAATGTAAATCAGTATTTCTCAAGCTATAAAGTTTAAATACCGTCTTTTGAGGCTATAATAAAGACTAATTAGGACGAAATGCGTTTTTCTCTATTGTAAAGCAACTTCAGTGGTCGGTGTATTGTTTCCTAGTCTTTCTTCAGATTCTTCTATAAGCTGTAAATTGAACTGCACAGCATTTTCACTAACACTAAATATTCATATTTTTCTGTTTTGAAGAACCGCTAAAGATGCTTTTGGTCTTAATTAAAGTATTTGAGGGCTCTAAAAACTGTTTTAATGTTTATAGTATGTATATAAAAGACAAATTTCTATAATGGAGTTGAAAACCTGAATCACGGTTTCCATAACTTTGCATATTTGTTCTTGAAATGTCAGCGCACAAGACGCCTTCTAAGAATTATGCATTTTTAAGTAAGAAGTGATTATGTTTTTATTTTAAAACAGCAACAAACCTCTTTCTTACGCCAGCCACGCTGTTTGCAGTTTGATCGAGTGGAATATGATACTTGTCAGTACACCGAATTACAGCATCTGCTACATTCTCCCCACGTGTTTGAGTGGTAATATTCCTAAAATTCCTTCTTTAGTACATGTAGATGAAATAAGCCATACAAAATCGTGGCTGTATCATTCGCGTCACAAGAGTCTTCAACTGCCACCGATAAAGCGGAAACCAAATTAAGATCTTTGACTTGCCGGTTCGTTGTGTGTGAAGACATTTTCACTGTTTCATCTTCACTGTTTTATCAAAACTCTTATATGATTTTAGAATATGTGCTTTTTTCTTAAAATCCCGAAATAGCTGTAGTTACAACATATTATGGAAGGACAAGTAACCTTTATGTGGCACTACACTACAAAGTAACACAGGTACACCATACTGTTTCGCAATAGTCACCAGGTCTCCGGAAACAATGGTCGGAACATTCTGCCAACCTTTCAGTTCGTAAATCCGCTCCTTACTCAGGGAGCCATTCGACAACCGCTGTGTGAAGGTCCTAATCGTCGGAAAACCTGCGACTGCTGCAAATCAGTTCGGCGAGTGCCTGAACGACGTCGTCTCTCATCGATGCCGATGACTTTCCTTCCCGATCAGCACCACTGGCGTTTCTGAAGCCTTGTAGGCACAATTTTAATACGCCTGCACGTGCTGCTTAGACGTTTTGCTGACAACATTCGCACTGTCCCGCGTGCTTCAACCTTGGAGCAGTTTCCAGTTGCCGCGTCACTACACTCCCACACGGCTACATTGAGAAGCACACCTTACTATACTGCATCAGAACTGTTGAGGCTTAGCACCTTACATCGTGCCTACTGAAATCGTAACAGCGGTGAAAAGAAATGCTGTATGAGCCACGCATAGCTTCTAAGCGGTCCGGTAGAGGTCAATCTCTGACGGACACTGTGTGAGCTGCAGTCAAAACCCTGTCATTTTTATTTGCAGGTACGTTTGTTTGATTTTCTGATTGTTTATTAATTACTATTATAATTGTGCTTATTTATTAGATTGGGTGAAGGTGTGAACGTGAAGTAAGATTTATTGTAAAGTTTTTATACTATAAATTGAAATAACTTGTCTCGTGAGGAATGTTAGAGAATGGCTTGTGTGCTAGTCATTCGCACTGGGGAATTTGTTACAAATTAGTTCATCAGTTTATGGTACTAGGTAAATGAGATTACGATTTCGGTAAAGCGAATTTGTTAAGAGGGAATTAATTCTATATTTTTAAAAAATTATTTATGTAAGTTACCATTCTTATGCGTTAAAAAATTTTGATTGGTTCTGTGTATATTTGGGAACTAGAAACTTTTTCTGTTTAAAGAGATGAGTAGTGTCTGTGCTTGGACTCATAGTGATCAGATCTATTGACAGCTTTTCAGATGAAGACTTTTAATACTGTGATATTTCGGTACCAAAAGTGCCATAAAGTGTGGAAGAGAGTTCGATTTAATGCACGGCGTGAAATTCAAAACTTTTGGTGACATTTTAAGTAACTCACTCTGCATGGGGTGTTGCTTGCTCGCGAATGTGAACATTTTCTTACTTGAGACATTATAGTGAGGCTTATTACAGCAATATTTGACGGAGCTATTCTAAAAGAAACAATCCCAGTGTAAACTTAAAGTGAAGGATAAGCAATGATTACTACAAACTGGCTGTATGTGTATCTGGACTCTATAGTCTTCGTACAGCTTAGAGTAAGGCTATGTAGTAACTGGTGTATGCACGCGTATCTAATATAGTGGAACTGTGCGCACATGAATACTTTCATGTAACTATTATTAACCTTCCACAGACAAAATAGGTTTTAGTGCGACTTGTGTTACGAGGTGTACAGCTGTTTTTTCTATAGATTTATCCGACTGAGAGCTGCTCTTCAGTACTTCAAGGAGGCGTGCATGTGAGAACAGGTTCACCACAAGAAGAGAGGAACTTGTTGGCGGTAGCACAGCACAGCGCCGCCGCAGTGTGTGTGCAGGAAACCCAGAACATGTACCCTCTCCCGGTAACGCGCCATTTCTGTTGCGCAATGATCTAGCATTTGGCGATGTACGTAACTCACTTTCTCAATTCCCATCGTACATTTCCGTAGTCTCTTTGTAGGTATCCTCTATCAGCAATGACGATCGTTGTGGTCGAGCGGCTCTACGCGCTTCAGTCTGGAACCGCGCAACCGCTACGGTCGCAGGTTCGAATCCTACCTCGGGGATGGATGTGTGTGATGTCCTTAGATTAGTTAGGTTTAAGTAGTTCTACGTTCTACGGGACTGATGACCTCAGATGTTAAGTCCCATAGTGCTTAGAGCCATTGGAACCATTTCTCATTCAGTAACCTCTTATCACAACACTTGCAGTATAGATGTGGTTTGAAGGCTTTTTTGAAGTTCCTTAACTGCTTTCTCTCTTGCACAACCAACACGATATTGAACACTAAACGACACAAATTTAGTTATAAAGTTTGTTTCCAAATTTGATTTCTTGCTTTTATGGCAGTTGTGAACCAGTTTTTCCTGACAAATAAGTTGTAAATAAACGCGAAATGTTTCGGTCCATTCAGATTTAAATTCATGGTTTCTGTCTGTCCGTTTTCTTTGCTTCTTCTTTGTAGCCATTTCGAGCAACAAACCTAAAAATATGCTTCATTTTATGATAATGCAGCTAGCAGGATAATATAATTACCATTCTTAAATGGATGAGAAGAATACCTATAGGGTTTGCAGCTGACTGGAAAAATTCAGCTAGCTTTATGGTTGAAATAGGTACGTAATGGTCCGAGCTCAATTTGAGGACGCTACTAGTTGAAAATAGCTAAAGTCAGTTTAATGACACTCACACTGAAATACAGTGAGGTGATAAATGTCATCAAATACTTCCTAATATGACGTCAGGCCTCTTTACGCCCGGTTTAAAGCAACAAATCGGCGTCGCATGGACTCAAAAAGTCGTTGGATGTCCCCTGCAGAAATACTGCGTCGTGTTGTCTCTATAACCATCTATAATTGCGAAAATGTTTCCGGTGCTGAATTTTGTGCGTGGACTGAAATTCCGAAAACGTGCGCTAAATTTTCGATGGGTTTCATATCGGAGGAGTAAGGTGGCTAAATCATCCCCTCGAGCTGCCCAGAATTTTCTTCAAACCAATTAAGAAAATTGTGGCCCGATAGCTTGGAGCATTGTCGTTCATAAAAATTCCATTGTTGTTAGCCTGCATATGGTCTCCCAGTAGCCGAACATAACCATTTCCAATCAATTATTGGTACAGAGGACCCATTCTATTCAATTAAATTACAACCCACACTATTATGGAAGCACCATCAGATTGCACAGTACCTTGTTGACAACTTAAGTCCATGGCTTCGTGGGGTCTGTGCCACACTTGAAAGTTGCCACCAGCTCCTACCGACTAAAATGGGGACTCATCCGACCAGGCTACAGTTTTCCAATTGTCTGTGTTCCAACCGATGTGCTCACCAGCCCAGGAGAGGCGCTGCAGGCGGTGTTGTGTTGTTACCAAAGGTACTCGCGTCTGCTGCCGTCCCCGCATTAACGCAAAATTTCACCGCACGTCATACAAACGGCTATGGTCTCGGTTGTTAAACGAAGGCCGTCGGTCATCGAACAGTCCAAGATAAGAGAGAAGCCTGAAATTTGATATTCTCGGCACAAAGTATCTCGAAATGTTAAATTCCTTAACGATTTCCGAAACTGAATGGCCCATGCATCTAGTCCGAATTATCATTCGGCGTTCAAAGTCTGTTAAGTCCTGTCGTGCGACCGTAATCACGTCAGGACCCTTTTACATGTATCATCTGAGTAAAATTACAGTTCTGCCAATTTGATGCCATTTTATACCTTGTGTACGCGATACTACCGCCATCTGTATATGTGCATATATCGATCTCATAACTTTCCTCACGTCAGTGCGTAATATTCATTTACATGTGTTTGTCCTACAGGCAAACAGAAGTAATTACTGCTGCAGCACCCAGAAATCGCCACACCAAAGTCGGTAAAGTAAATTGATAGCCCAGACATCAATGCGAGCTCGTTGTAATCTGCACCAAGCAATGTGAGGGACTCCCTCTCACTACAGCAGGGCCCTGATACTGTGGTCCATATAGTGTCGAACGTGTAAGAGCTCTGCCCAGTTCGAGCCTCCGCTACAACGTCACCATCATAGTGTACGGTTATGACAATTGAAGTTTCTGATGAAATGTACTTTCCTAAATGTTGCATTTTGTGTTGAAAGAGAACAGTTAGTTAATCTGTGTGTCAGGTGACGCTTTGTAGCCAACGACAGATGGAAGTTATGAAGCAATCCTGCATCAAAGAACTATGTCAAAGTTAAGTAAATCTTTTGTTCATTTATACAATAAAGTGCACTTACGTTTCATGTGTTCGAGTCTGTTGCGCCTTCTCCCAAAGCACCCAAAAAACCCTCTGAAATGACCGGATGATTGTAGTTTCGTCTGGTCACAACAGTTAGATATCATAACCAGCAATAAAGAACGTGTTGTACCCTATATTGTACCTGTCAGAGACACTAATAACAAGTGGTTGCAAATGTTAAATATTTAATTAATTTTAGCGTTGATTTATTAAAAATTTTATGCAGCAAAAACCACGGCGTTACACAAAGTTGCAGCAGTGTATCAACTTCTGTAATTACATTCTGTACCTATCAGAATTGCCAAACACAAAAAACGTCAATATGGTAAATACATAGAACACTTTCATGTTTTGTAAGTAGTAACAGCTTGAACAGTGAGGCTAAGTATCAAACGAAACATGTCTTAGAATACTTCAAAAGGCCAATGTAAAAACTACATCCAAACCTAGGCGATCTGCAGTTTACCAAATCGCTTTTGTCCATGCGATTGAATGGTGGAAGTCCCTGAACTAATGGCCGGACTAGCTACGTCCTGGCATCCACTCAGCTCTCGCACGGAACTCTCCGGGATGTGGCGAAGGACTCTACCACGAGTGCCTAACAACCAGAGAGTGATATAGTTATGATGGTCCAGAGATTTACAAACTGTTACCGTTAGCAGAATAGCTTAAGGGACGCCTGGTAGGTGAAGCAGAGCGAGTGGTCTGCGATCGAACAGTGTTATAGGCATGTTGCAAACTTGAAACACGAGAACAGTCATATGATAAAGACTAGAAGTCATAAACGAAGAGTAGTAGTAGTAGTAGTAATAGTGGTGGTAGCATCTTTGGTAGACGAGTCTTGTACATTCAGAGCTCTCGTAAAGATAAGTTTTTTAATCGTGAAATAACAATAAATTAAGGCATATAATATTAAAAGCAAATAAATTAATACCTATTGTATGCAGTCTATTGAAAGTTTCACTTTTATTTGCGTATTTTTCGGAAAAATAAAACGTTTTATAGCCACGATTTTGAACTAGGTTTAGTTTACGGTATCATATACTGTAAGTTGATCCACCAGAGTAGCTGAGAGTGCTAATACGCTGCCTCCTCGACTTGGGTAGGCGCGCGGGCCCAGATCGAATCCGTCTGACAGATTAACGCCCAGGGCTGGTATGCTGGCGACCTGGATGTGGTTTTTAGGTGGTATTTGACATCCCTCTTGGCGAATACCAGGCTGGTCCCCGAGTTCCACTTCAGTTACACGACTCGCAGGCATGTCAAACACATTCGCACTATTTCATGGCTTACACGAGACACAAACAGCTGGGGTACGCTAATTCCGTCCTGGGGGGTTCGGGGTGCGTCAAAAGGGCATCCGGTCACCCTCTGCCAGGCTAACATCGCAAAATCCATAGTAACAAGACTCACTCGACGTTCAAGTGGAACAAAGGCCACAGGAAATGATGATGATGATATCGTATACTGTAAATTGTGTGATCATTTCAGTGAAGTACAGTTTGTGTTGTTAGTGTGTACTTACATGTTATCCATATGACTCTCTAGCATGTAGCCAAAATCAGAAGTTCGGAAATAATGAAAGGTTCATATAGTGTAGGCTCAGTTCTTCGTCTACTTTTGCTTCATCATGTGATCAATACAGATAATCATTTCTATTTCAAGGAAGTTTTGAATTAGTATGCAAACTTCAAGCACAAGGTTGATAAGAAATGTAATATATTAGTTTATCAGTCTAGAAAGTTATTCGTCTTTAATGTAGACTATAGCCAAAATTTAGTTTTCCATGAGTCAGAAATGTTGCCACGTGATTGTTAGTTCTGGGTGGTTGCGTGAGAGTTGCAGTTTCTTTCTCGTGGGTGACTGTAGTGGTGTGGGGAATTGAGGATATAAACAAGGCTCATTGGTTATGTAGGATTTGTTATAGATAAAGGAAGATAGTGAAACAGGAGGAAAAGATCGCCTCCCTTCAATCATAACTAGATAGAACAAGATCTGGAAGGTTTTTTTCGGGGGAAGGGGGGGGTGAGGGGGGGAGGGAAAAGAGAACTGGGAAGCGACAACAGGCTATAGGAGATATAGGAACAACGTTTTTACGTTTCTCAGACAGTTTTGTTGTTAATGTAAAAAACAGCTTTGATTTGTTGTACTGATGAGTCACAAGTAGATGTATCAGAAAACAGAAAACAACAAACTTTCAGAAAGTGTTTGAGTTCACTTGGCAGGAGTGTTGGCCAACTGTTGTAGGATAAACTAAGATCAGGTTACCAGGTTACAAGCACTTTTTAAACCTAGTGCAATTCTGGGTCATGTGATAGAGGATATAGGTTCACTTTGCAAAGGCTTCACAAAGTAAGACATTGTAATAATAGTGGATGGGGTAGGCCACAACATAGACAGGGACCGCAGTTATTCAACCGAGGGTTACCTGGTAAAGATAACTTCAGCAATGAGACATACTGGTGTGGGGCTTGTATCTGTTCTGAGGCGCAATGACCAACCTCATTTAAACTCTTGTGTTCGGAGAGCTAATTTAGAGGTGGCACAGGTGCTTGGATCAGGTATGGGGTTCCATATTGGTGTTGTTCCCGCTGACTATCAGTAGGTGCAACTATACTAGGCATGGCCGTCACCTCAACAGTGAAGGGAAGGGAAAACTGAGTTAATAGCAAATGACTCAAGGGGGGCAGTGTCACATGTGGTGAACTACCAGTGGTTGCAAGTGACAGAGCAGCAGCTTTTAGGCCAAGGAGGGCAGAAACAAGAGGTGCTGAGAGACAGGTTGAAAATGTCATTCACCTTGATAAAACAGACTACCAAAGAGCAAATATTAATGCACACAATTCATTCAAACAGTCCCCGACTGAAGCAGGCGATATTCCAAAACTGACATAAAAATTAGGTTCATACAGCTGTAATTCAGCCAGTGCTCAAAATCATTTAGCCTCATTGCATCAAGATATGAGAGGACTGAGGGGCAATCTTGATGGGTTGTTTATTAGTGTTGAAGAATAGAGTTTCACAAACCAACTGATATAACCTGCCCCTCCAATATAATGTGACCACTGGTATAGATATTTTAATGTTACAGGAATGCAGTTAGTATCTTGCTTCTCTAGAGAAAATATGGAGAAAGAAGGAGTTGCTATGTTTATCAGAAACCATTTTGATTTCAGGAAAAATGATATTAAGAGATTTTGCTAAGAGTTGCACTTAGAAGATCTATCAACAGAAGTTGTATTTTATAATAAGTCTTCTGTAATAGTAAGAATATACAGAGCAGCTTTAGGAAACTTTAACCTCTTCATAAAAAAATCTGTAAGCTCTGTTATCCCATCTCATAGTATAGAACAAGGAATGAGTGTTACAAGCTGCTTCTATGACAACGCCAGATGAAGGACCAAAAGACGGAGAGAAATTAACATCGAGTAAATTAAAAGAGGAAATAAATTCCTACAGTGATTACATACAAATCATTGATAAGTTCTCTGTATTTTAAAAGGAGTCTCTGGACACAGAAAAAGATTAACTTAGTGTTGGTGCCACAGAAGCGCTCCCAGAAACATTTAAGCAGTCATTTATCGTGTCAACCTTATAGACATCGATTCGGATTGAAGATGACTAGAAATTCAACGGGAAAATATCGGAAGCCTAATGAGTGCAAACTACTGATTGAGAGCAAATCGAAGAAACGTGGAAGTAATGAGAAGTAGCAGAAATGGGAATAGTGCGGAACAGAACAACGGGATTGGCTATCACAAAGTAAATGAAGTTGAGGAATTCTGCTACGTAAACAACAAAATAACCTATGACGAATGGAGCAAGGAAGACATAGAAAGCAGAGGTAAGACATTCCTGGTCAAGAGACGTCTACTAGTATCAAAACTAGATTTTATTTAGGGGAAGAAATTTCTTATAATATACGCTTGGAACACAGCATTGTATGATAGTTGAACATGGACTGTGGGAAAACCGGAAAAGAAGAGACTCAAAGCATTTCAGATGTGGTGCTGCAGAAGAATGTTGAAAATTAGGTTGACTGATAAGATAAGGAATGAGGAGGTTTTCGGCAGAGTCGGTGAGGAGAGGAATATATGGAAAACACTGACAAGAAGCGTGAACAGGATGGTAGGACGTCAGTTAAGGGATAAGGGAATATTTCCACTGTAGAGCGAGCTGTAGCGGGTAAAAATTGTGGAGGAAGACGGAGACTGGAATACACCCAGAAAAAATTGAGGACTTTGGGCAACTTCTACAGCACAATGAAGAGGTTGGCAGAGGAGAGGAATTCGTGCCGGGCCGCAACAAACCATCACAAAACTGATTTAAAAAATTCATGAAAGCAACGTTTCGGCCAGTGTGTTTTTCTTCTGGACTCCGGTAGAAGAGAAATCATTTGACGTCATCTCACAAGCTAGCTACGCAATGCACGTACGGCTCGTCTCTTGGATTGTCATTTAATGCCCTGTCATCTTATCTCCATGCAAGCTCATATGGAAAGACAATTCTCAGTAACTGCTGTTGCTGTGTAACTTCCCCAGATTAGAACAGAACGGGGTAGCACCTGAACACTTTCTGAATCTTAGCAACCACAGTCTCTAATACTTCAATAAGCTGGTATTTTCATACTGCCACACTAAAACAACTGTATCCATCCGACCACTGTGTCAATTCGACACAGGTTTATATCGCCGACGTAAGCCTGTTGTTGAATTATGGAATATGTTCACTTCTTATGAGATTTTTGGAAAACGAAAATGTCTTCTAAAGAAGTCAACATGGACAGAGAAACTCACGTCGCTCTGGTCGTCCATGAGTCAGAGTAACGCACGAATCGGCGTTCAGAAACGTTTTTCCAATTCATTCCGGGTTTGGTACAGCAACCAGTATGTGTGATACGAACAAACAGTGTTGGCTGAAGTGTTAAAATTTTGTATTATTTCTCAATTGATATATGCGGATGGGTATCCAACCCGGTGCCACGCGGCCTGATAAACATAGGGAGGTCTGGGTCTATTTTTGTTCATTTGCACATAGTTGATGGGTAGGTAGCACTGACTTTAATTAATATTTAGTTGGCGTTGACAGTACAAGCTAGTGATCTTTAACAATTTACGAGTTATTTAAAAACACTAGCCATTCACACACAGTCTGAAGGGCTAATATAAAAAAACAAACTAAGACGGAAATGAAACAAATTCTCCAAAGCAAAATTCGAGAACGGCTGGTTTGAAGGAAAAGCAAACAAACAATAACGCCTGAAGGGCTGATTTAAAATGAATTACAAGTGACAACCAATAACGCCTGAAGGGCTGACTCCAACAACAAACAGCACAACACAACCACTAACGCCTGAAGGGATAATTAAAGAAATCCAATTAAAAACTAAATAATTAACTATTACTTCAAAATTTAATTCTAGAACAGGCCCAAAGGGCTATCTTAAACATACGCTATTTGACAACAAGGTATTTGAGTGAACAGTTAACGAGACACTTAAAAAAGAAGCAAAAGGCTTAACAAAGGAAGCACAGTAATAGGTAGACTTTAAAATTTTCATAGATTATAATTACAATTGGCAGTAAAATAACTGAAAATTTGGTTCTCAACTCTAAGTTAGTGCGAGCTGCTTCACATTTCTCTCATACATGACCTGACCGGTACGGAACAGCCGGCTCGCAAACCACCAGTTTAGCCTGGGAGTGTTCGCAAGTCTACAACAGACTGAAACATTCAATTATCAGCCGGTACTGACAAATACAATAAGAACCAGAAATGAGAACCTAAACAGATTTACGCTGGCCCCACGTTAGTAAGATGGAGCCGCAAGGAAACAGTTTGTTACTGAAATACAACAATAGCTTAATAATTACAGTCAGTCACAGTAACGACTAACTAGAACGTCTGCTGATAGAGGAAGAATCTTGAGGAAGTGCCACAAACTTTCGTAGTAGTTTGCAGAAGCAAATAATAATTATGCTCACCATACCAGCAGGCTGCCGATTTCCGCGCTGATCTAGCAAAACTGGAATGGATAGTCTGTAACGAATCCCACCTGTGCGTCTCACACAAGCACCGAGTCCATCATTGCGTAATTCCTTAGTGGTTGCAACTAGTACTTTGCACTTTGCCAACAGACCCTACTGAAATCGCCACAGGCAGCTGCGTACAGCGTACTCGTTCCTCTCCTGCAAACCCGGGAGTGTTTACTTCCTCATACACCCCTGTACTTCCTGCTAAAAGCACACACCGTGCAATCTACACGCTATCATGTGCCAAGCTAATCCAGATCTCACAGCATGAGCGTTCGTATTGACTGCCAAGGCGAGGCTCCCTACTGAACACCCCTCCAAAGATTCTCCACTTGTGCTCACTAACCTCTCTGAAAAAGCTCGCTAGCCGATCGCTGACTTCAGAGTGGTATTTCGTACCGTTCCGCATGCTCACTTACTGGGAAAAATACGGGCTTACAGACTATCCGATCACATTCATGACTAGATTCAGGACTTCCTTACAGACGGAATTCATCATGTTGCACTTAACGCAGCAAAATCGACAGATGTAAAAGCGATTTCACAAAACTACACTACTGTTTTCAATACACACAAATGATCTAATGGATAACACGGGAAGCCCCATGAGACTGTATGCAGACGATGCTGTTGTCTGTAAGAAGATAGCAAAGGACAGATGACTATATTTGGCAGCAGAGAGACTTTCAAAGTTTGATGAAAGGTGCAGGGAGTTGCAATTGACCCAGAACGTAAATAAATGTATCGCACTGCACATAAATACCAGATGAAATCCTCTACTGTACAACTACACCGTTTGTGAGAAATCACTGTAAACAGTAACTATCGTAAAATACAAAGGAGTAAACATACATAGGGACCTAAAATGTAAGGGGCGATCAAAAAATTTCAATTTCGGGGTTTTACTGCAGCGTATATGCAACGTAGTTCGAATCCGATGCGGGTATGTGAGCACCGACATGCAGGCAAGGGATTAGTATGGCATTCGTATCTTTGCGACGTGCATCCGGTAAATGCAGAAACCTGTAGCGTTATTACTAAATGGTTTCCATCAGAGCCAGGCGTCTGCTGGGAAGATAAATACTCACTTCGTTCTTTGATTTCTGGGACCATTTGGTTATTGATTTCAAGGAACTTGGTGTCTTCGACATTGCGAAACGGTTGTGCTCAACACTGGAGAAATTACGGCGACAAGATCAGCTGCTGCTTCGTGATAGCGCACGTCCCCATATCACAAATGTCGAAACGTATAAGTGACGCCAACTCAAGTTGGGCACTCGAGTACCGCTCTATAGTCCTGATCTCCTCCCCCCCCACCTCCCCCTCCCCCCGTGAGATCACGCCTTCACTCCTTTTGAAAAGGGCTTGAATGATCGACGATTCCTTCGGACAAGGATGCGGAGCAGGACACATACCAAACGTGTGCGTCGGTGGAATGATTGTCTCAATGCTTATGGCGATTTTGCCTGATTAGCATACTGATTCTGCACTATACAGCCTTCTAACAGAAAACTTTTATCTCTCCTTTTATGATCATATAAAACAAATAGTATGTGAAGCAGATGACAAGTTGAAGTTCTTAGGCAAATATTAATAAAATGTATTCACCCGCTATAAAGTGGCTAACACAACATTTGTTCTACGATTGTAATTGCTCATAAATTTGGCACCCGAGCAGGATATATAGAAGAGATAGGCAAGATATAACAAAGAACGGCGCGTTTCGTCGCTGGATCTTTTAGTCGGCGTGAGAGCGATACAGCGATGCTCAGCAAACTCCGGTGCCAGACGCTACAAGAGACGTGTCGTCCGTCACGCAGAGGTTTAGCATTGAATTGTCGAGAGTACGTTGCGGGAAGAGTCGGTGAACATATTACTTCCTCCCACATGCATCTCGCGAAGTGACGACAACGAGAAAATGCAAGAAATTAGAGCTAACACGAAGACTTACCAACAACCACTCCACCCACGCCTTTTTCGCGAATGGAACAGGGAAGAGAGCATGTACACAGATACTAGATATACCACACACCGTAAGGCGGCTTTGAGAAGATGAATGTAAATGTAGATGTAGCTGTATAAACAACTGACAATATGACGCCGCTGTCTTACGTGGGACATATGTATACCGACGGAAAAGCAAAATCCCCACACCAGGAAGGAGTTGTGTGCGATGAACAAGACTTGGTAGGTGTGTTCCTACGACTGAAAGATGAAGTATATTCAAAGTTCACAACGGTCTCGTAAGACTGGCTCCAGGTGTGCTTTAAATATGTACTGTATAGGTCGTGAGTGTTAGTTATCTCTTAGATTGTATGTAGTGAGTTAATGTTAGTCAAGGAAGCCTTTAAGCATACAGGGTACTTATAAGTAGTAGAAAAATAGAAATTTTTTATGACTGTATTAAATTCTATAGTCTTTACTGATTACGTTGAGCTGTACATTATAGGATTTCAAATGAAAAATGACCTATATATACCAAATTTTAAAGTTACGGTCATGTATGCCACAACCCCCCTTTTATTGTTATTACAGAAACCAGTATTATTTCGAAAAGAACTGTGAACTTTCTGTTTCCAGCGATTATGCATATGATACGGAGTGTTGTGGACATGTGCAAAAGAGGATTGGTGCTAGATTGAGGAAGTTACCAAGAGAAATGAAAGTTATTATCTGATGTTAAAGCTCTGTCTGGTCGAGACAGATTGACTGAAACTGAAATAGATCTTCAGAGTTATTATGGACAGACCATTAGACGAAATGCACCTCTGAATGATGTTACAGAAATGAGCCACCTACTTTCATATGTTGTCCACAGATGACCACCCAGTTCACGGAATTTGCCCTAAAGGAGCAGATTCATGGTGTGGTTACCGAAATGCAAAGGAAAGTGGTCAAATATACCAGTATAAGCATTCTCTTCCTGAGCCTGTTACGAATGACATAAAACCAATTTTTAGAGACCTCAGTGACCCTGTCTTGCTTAGTAAATGTATTCACGGGGACACTCAGATTACAAATGAAAGTCTCAACCACTGCATAAAGTTTGTGTAATAGATGCAGTGATACGTTTCATTGATGGAGTGAGAGGAAAGCTGGATGTCCTGAGAAATTTACGCATAAAATGTGGCTTTAATATAAAACATCAATTGCTTGCGTGTGACAGACAACAGGACCATAAAACTGAACGATTGATTCTTCAAGTTATCAAAGAAGCAAGAAGTCCTAAAGGGATTGCCACGACGAGAGAAAGCCTGAAGATGAAGAAATGCTGCAGGATGAAGACTATGCTTCAGTAATGTTCTTAGGCACAGTTTAATTGGACTCACGTCTTCATTCGCAGTTTCCCGCAAGTTGTAATTTTCAGAATTCAGGTACAAATATTTCCTAAAGTTTATAAAGCGTTGTTCTAATTTTCTTCTGTAACTTGCAACAGTCCACACCTATGCAGTACACGTAAGCTTTATTGCAGAATCAACTAAATTATTGAAAAAATAATATTTTTATTAGGAAAAAAAGTTCTAAAATTTAAAATATAAGATTTGATTTTTTTATCTTTGTAATATACGTAATAGGTGGAATTAAATACGTCTGCTACCTCAGCCATCATGTCATGCATATCTGGTAAAAATTTGGTCTCCTTCAAATGTATAACATTGGATTAAGTGGTACCTCAATTTGAGAAAGGATCTTGGAAGAAAATTGCATCACTTTCATTGTAATTTTCTTTAATAACCTTAATCAGATTAAAGAAATATTCAAAATACTTCTAATTTGTTTAAAAAGTGTGATGCATTACATGATATCAAGAAAAATCTGTAAAACATATACATCATAAACAGTGTCTGAAAGAAATTAGTGTTGATTTTTACATAATGTTGTGCCTGAAAAGTACCCTGTATCCATAAGACGAGGATGAAGAAGTTATCAACAGCTGTCTGAATTTTAACGAGGTCTTGTAATAATGCTAATAGAAGACGGATGTCCTACCCGCGATATTGTAAAAAGATATCTGTCTGAATTTTAACGATGTCTTGTAATAACGCTACGAGAAGACGGATATTTTTCCCGCGATATTGTAAAAAGATATGGCAGAAATGCAGCGATTGTAAATGACTGCTATCAGCGGTAGTCACGAGAAGATACGATGGCAAGAAAACCAGGTTCCAGACGACCACATGGTGTTACCGAGAGGGAAGGACATTGTACAGTATTAGGTCTATGGATTGTGGCCCTTCGTACTGCGTCTTCAGCAGCGATTCGTCTAACAGTTGGTACCACAACGACACAACGAACTTTAACAAATCGGTTACTAAAAAGACAGATCAGAGGCAGAAACGCTGTAGTGTTCATTCCACTGACCGCACACCACCGCCGTTTCCGACTTCAGTGGCGTCAAGCGAGAGCTAATTTGAAGGCGGAGTGGAGGTCTGTCATGTTTTCTGCTGAAGGCCGGTTCTGTCTCGGTGGTGGTGACAGCTGTGTGTCGGTTAGGAGGAGGCGAGCTGAGTGCCTGCAAACATCTTGTCTGCGGCCTAGGCAAACTGGGCCTAAACCTGAGCTCATGGTCTGGGGTGCGGCGTCGTATGACAGCAGGAGCACTTTCGTAGTTACACTACGCACCCTGACTGCAATTGTGTACGCCAGTCTGGTCATTCAATCTGTTGTACTGCCATCCATGAAGAATATTTCAGGTTTTCTTTAACAACAGGAAACAGCTCGACCATATACCACTGTTGAAGCCCAACACTGACTTCTCCTGCTCGATCACCACATCTGTCTCCAGTCGAGAACTTGCGGAACAACATCGGACAGTAACTCCAGCGTCACCGACAACCAACATTAACCGTTTCATTATTGACCGTCGAAGCACTACAGGCATGGAACTCACCCCATAAACTTACATCAGGCATTCGTATAACACAAGGTATGCGTCTTTGCACGCTTGCATTCGACATTGGGGTACTTACACCGGTTATTAATATAGTAGTATTTCACATTTACAATGGCTTTTGTGGTGCTTACAAAGCCTGATATCTTGCAATGTTAATCACTTAGATATGTCACGTAGACTAACTTATTCCCGAAATTACATTACTCTAAATTAATTATTTCTTGGTGTTGGGGCTTTTTCTCCTCAGTGTGAATGCATATGACATCAGCAAACTGGCCACAATATTCCAGAGTTCTCGAAGCTACTCGGAACTTGCAAACACCTGGAAAATTCCTTCTATGTCTTTTTTTTTTTCATTCAAGTTTCATACGCTCTGAACGTGATGTCTTGATCAGACATGTATGAAAGTATATGTCGTATGGTTTCACTCAGTTCTTCAATTGAGTTGATGTTTTCTGTTCCGGCTATTTAAACGTTAGCTTAAAGCCGTGTCTGTTTCCTCTAGTTACCAGTTGATGGCGTCCCTTCCTCTTCCGAAACTAACTCTTGTGAGTGGGAGAATTATTAATCTTAATCTTACTTACTACAGTTACTATTTAATGACACTATTATTTACAAACGACAAAAACTTTATTAGACAGTATTACACGTCGTACATATGAAAATAATTACGCGTTTATGTAAATAAGACAGTGAAGCTAATATTTAGACATTGTATCTCGTTGTTAATTCCTCGAAATGACCCATTGTAGGGTCAGGAATTTTTCAGATTTATATCACACACCAGGTTTTGATCACTAGCTTATAGTTTCTAAAAAAGAAAATGCTTAAATGTGTATGAATTCCTAAGGGACCAAACTGTTGAGGTCATCGGTACCTAGGCTTACACTCTACTTAAACTAACTTATTCTAAGAACAACACACACACCCACGCCCAAGGGAGGACTCGAACCTCCGGTGGGAGGGCCGCGCAGTCCGGGACATGGCGCCTCTAAACACACGGCCACTCCGCGCGCCTGTAGATTCGACAAATATTAAATAATATGATTTCTTTATATTATCAATGAGCTAGGAACTTTGTAAGGAAATACTTACGAAATATTATGAGATTCCCTACTTGAAGTTGGACGGCGGATGTGGTTTATTCCTAACTACCTATGCCCGCCATTTGGTTACATGGACTGAGCATTTATCAACTAATATTTTCCTAAGAAATAAATAAGATACACGAAAGTACGTAATGTAGGGATTAGAAAGGTAGTCAACGTTTCATACTGATAACCATCTGCATTTCTAGTGGTCCACAGAATCCAAACTATAAACCTGTTTATCTAACAACAACGGACTACGTATTAAGCTTATGACATAGTCACATACCGATAATAATGTAACTGTTATGAACACTGACTTGCTTGCAGATAGAAGAGTGAATGGATGTGGCTTCGCTTAAGGAATGTATATGATACATTTCTGTAACAAAATGGGAAATTTATCGAAACATCACTCCCTAAGTGATGAAGATATTTTTATTCCTTTTTCTATTACCTATCTATAATATCACGCTCTGTTTCTTATCTTATTGCAGTACTTACACCTTTAAAACCCATTATGAATGGCAGAAAAGGGGCATCAAAATGGGCTGATTGCGTACAGTATACCTCGTTAGTCCAAAGAAGTTTAGAGATCAGATTAATAAAACATAGATTAAAGTTAAGATGGTTTTAATGATTCGAGTATTCTACATGGTGAAAAGTATTTAAACCGACAAACTCTGGGAGGTTGTAGGGGACATCAAATCAAATATTTTTCCGTAATGTCATTTTTTCGTATGAGGAGTATTAAAACCGGCAGAGGAAGATTTCTGTGGCGGCAAATTAATTAAACCAACAAACACTTTTCCATTTTTTATGACCAAAAGACACCACGTTAACACAACCCAATTTCAATTACGGTAGATTTTCAAAAATGCCTCCATTGACACGTAAACGAAGGTTACACCGTCGGATCATCTTCTGTCTGACACGGGCAAAAACGCCAGGAATATCCTGAACTGTTCCTGCTGCTGCTACCATCCGGGAAACCAGATCCTCTTCTGATGCAACAAGAGTTGCGTGAACAGGGTTGCGCATCTCTCCTCACACAAAACAGTCCAGAGGGGACATATCTGGGGATCGAGCAGGCCATGGTACAGGACCACCTCTGCCAACCCACGTTTATGTGAACCGTCGGTCCAGGAATCGACGCACAAGACGACTGAAATGTGCCGGCGCCCCGTCATGTTGGAACCACCTGCTGCGTTGTCTTGTAGGGAGCGGGACGTCTTCCAGAAACTCTGGCAATGCTCTGGCGAGAAAATTGTAATAGTGCCTCCATTTGCCGCGCTGGATTAGCCGAGCGGTCTTAGGCGTTGCAGTCATGGACATTGCGGCTGGTCCCGGCGGAGGTTCGAGTCCTCCCTGGGGTATGGGTGTGTGTGTGTGTGTGTCTGTGTCCTTAGGATAATTTAGATTAAGCTTAGGGACTGATGACCTTAGCAGTTAAGTCCCCTAAGATTTCACACACATTCGAAGATTTTTTTTTACCTGCCATTTAATGGCCTAGGTAGCAGATACGGCTCAATTAAACAGTCCCCAGCAACACCGACCCACACATTAACGAAGAACCGCACTTGATGGGCGCTAGTAACTGTGGCATGTGTGTTATCCTCACTCCAAACATGCGAACTGTGCATGTTGAAGACTCCATCACGCCCGAACGTTGCTTCATCGGTAAACAACACAGAGGATGGAAATGTTGGATGCATTTCACACTGTTCCAGGTGCCACTGCGAAAACTGTGCTCTGGGTGGATAATCAACTGGTTCCAGGCTGTGGGCGCGCTGTAAATGATATGGACGTAACAATTGCTCTAGAAGGACTGTTCTTACATTTGTCTGATTCGTCCCCTTGTTACGTGCAATTTTACGAGTGCTAACTGAAGGCTCCCGCTCCACATGTTGTAAGGCGGCTTCGTCAAATTGCACCGTTCTTACCGTGTGACGGCGTCTCTTTTCAGGTAATCTGCTAAATGACCCGGTCTCACGCAGACGATGGTACACAGCAGGAAAGTTCGTAAGATGCGGGATACGGCGATTAGGATAATGTTGTTGATAAACCAGCTCTGCAGCTCGTCCGTTATGGTGCGCTACGTAGTACGCACCAACCATATCAGTATACTCACTCCAGGTGTACCGCTCCTCTAGTAAACAGAGACAATGCACTACTACACTGGTGGACAGCAGTTGCCTACAATTGAAGAGCCTAATACGCCCTATAACAACTGAAGATCGTAATACGGCCTCTAACAACTGAAGAGCGTAATACGGCCTCCACCGGTTTAAATAATCCTCATACCAAAAAATTACATTAGGGAAAAATATTTGTTTTGATGTCCCCTACAACCTCCCAGAGTTTGTTGGTTTAAATACTTTTCACCATGTATATGATCTCCTCCCACTTGAATATAACCCACAGAACAGCATGCAACCATGCGAAGATGTTCTTCTTTGGGATAATACAATATCACGTTTACAAGTGCGTACTAAGCGACAGAGGTATATTTCTAGTCGGAGTATATGGGTCCAGAGTAAGTATAATGACTCTGTGACAGTACCAATTCCACTCGGCGGTCATGAAGAAGTTATAAAATTTGAAATCGTTGATAACTATTTTTGTTTGCCCTTTCTGTCGTTGACTTTGACTTTTAAAGATATTATGAGAAGGTAGTCTTGTAAGTATCTTATGTTAAATAAAACGTTAAAAGGAGTATCTGGATGTTACATTAACTAATACCTCCATCCTGAGATATAAAATATGTAATTTGTTACATGTGAAGAACGAATACTTAGCAGTCACTTATAACACGTTAGTATCCCGTGTGGTATTAGCTAGCATTCATGATTATTTATTATTTCATTTAACGACACTAGAAACTGCAACTCGGAAACGAACCGGATTTAAAAACGGACTTTAACATCATTTGCATTAAAAGTCAAGTTTAATAAAATTCCTAAGATTCCGATATGTGAGTTTGCTGATATTCAAATATGACATAAACGGCCGTATCCTTTGACTACCCCGGCCGGAGTGGCTGAGCGGTTCTAGGCGCTTCAGTCTGGAACCGCGCGGCCGTTACGGTCGCAGGTTTGAATCCTGCCTCGGGCATGGGTGTGTGTGATGTCCTTAGGTTAGTTAGGTTTAAGTAGTTCTAAGTTTTAGGGGACTGATGACCTCAGCAGTTATGTCCCATAGTGCTCAGAGCCATTTGAACCTGTGACTGCCCTTACATAGTGGCTCAAACTTTTCACACCGCCAAGGGAGGGGTAAACCTTAGAATGTGACACAAGTTTCGACTTGATACCTTTGCTGTTCCTGAGACAAAAGGGTCTTAACAGTCATACAGACAGGCGAACAGACAGGCAAGAAAGTGATCCTATAAGGGTTTCGTTTTTTACTACCTGAAGTACGGAACTGTAAAAATCAGTTCAAATGTTGTCTTTCACAGATAGTTCTTATAGATACGCATTATTAATGACTCATCCTCAATCTACAGGCACTTTAATGGTCTTTAAAACACAAATTGAATGGGCAAATCAAAACAGTTAACGACCCTTCTGTATCAAACGACTTCCATAAAACCAACAACGCAACACGTGCCGATTGCGTCCATTCACTGTGTTAAATTTTTGGTAAATGAGGACCCGTGAGCACCATTAAGGACGATGTATAAAGCGACATCATTCCGCACATGTTTGCGCCAGCAGGACACAAAAAATCCTACCGGCATGGCTTTTTCCTCCTCAGGACCCTGACGCCAGCCACAGGGAGAGTAAATAGCGCCATTCTTTTGAGCCTCCCGTTGTTTCACGTGGCACGCATTCCTTTTTTTTGCGAAATGGAATCGGCACAGCGAACACAAACAGAACAAAAATCCCTCCTCTTTTGTTAATTGAATTACGTGGTCGAGTAAACAGGGCCTGGGGCGTTTAGGGCAGTAACTGCGAGGGGTGGGTCGCGCGCTGCTCGCTTTAGCTGCGCACCCGACACCACAGCCAAACCCGCAACCCCCACTGCGCAGCCACCACGGGTGGCAAAAGGGCGCCGCCGCCGTGCTTCGCTACGGATTAGTCCCGACGCTGAAGGCTTATACAGACCAGAAATGCAGTCAGCGTAACCAGAGCACTAAATAGTCGTAAATTATCATGTGGATACCTTTTATAATCCCAATTCGTACTCAGTGGTGATGGGACAATTCATCGCGATACAACTGGAGGGTTCAGCGGAAGAAAGTGCTAACCCTCATTTTAATACGGATAAGTCAGATCATACCATATGCTGCGTTTTCGAATGCACCACTTGCTGGTAACAAGGTTCTCCGTATGCAGTGATATAATATCCGTCTGCTACACTCTAATATTTTGATATGGAATTAATATACGCTGGAAAAAATTTGTTTTAATTTGGACTACCAAGTGCAAATTTGACGCTATGAATGCAAGAAAGATTTATATAAATGATCCCATGTGCAGGAATTAGGAACAGGACATGAGAAGATAGGGTCAAACAAGTGAGAAGGACGGAACAGCGGTATCCGTTGAAAGTTATTTTAATAAACATAATATGTTAGTTGTAATTATTTAAAAGTTCTGTTTGCTGCCATTGTAAGCTATCTATAACTTTCACCATATGAATTTGTAAAATTTGAACATAAGAATTAGAAAACGTTGGACGTAAGAATTAGAGTGTGAGACTATGTTGCAAAATCTGACTGCGAGAAAGAGCTTGAACATGACTGCCTCTTTCCTTGTTTGTTAAAACATTCCTAATGCCAAGACTGTTGCGTGAGTTCAACACTATGACTACGAAAAACTCTGCTTTTTTTAATTTAATTTTGGCACTTTTTTTGTCTCAGTATTCTGACTGCTTTGATGCAGCCGGCCAGGAATTCCTCTCCTGTGTCAACCTCTTCATCTCAGAGTAGCACTTGCAACCTACGTCCTCATTTATTTGCTGGATCTATTCCAGTACCTGTCTTCCTGTACAGCTTTTGCCCTCCGCTACTCCCTCTAGCATAATGGCAGTCATTCCCGGATGTCTTAACAGATGTCCTAGCATCCTGTCCCTTCTCCATGTCAATGTTTTCCACGTATTCCTTTCCTCTCCCATTCTACCAGAACCTCGTCATTCCTTATGAGTCCACCTAAATTTCAACATTCGTCTGTAGCACCACATCTCAAATGCTTCGGTTCTCGTCTCTTCCGGTTTTCCCACAGTCCATGTTAGCCTCCAAACGCACATTCTCATTAATTTCTTCCTCAAATTAAGTCCAAAATTTCATACTTGGTCAAGAATGTCCGTTTTGCCAGTGCTAGACTGCTTTTTATGTCCTCCGTACTTCGTCCGTCATTGGTTATTTTGCTGCCTAGGTGTCAGAAGTCCATAAATTCATCATCAATACTGACGTTAAGTTTCACGCTGTCCTCGTTTTTGCTACTTCTCATTACTTTAGTCTGTCTTCGTTTTGCTCTCAATCCATATTCTGTACTCATTACACTGGTCATTCCATTAACCTGTAGGTCATTCTTTTCAGCAGCTGGGATGCATGAGCTCTTAAACTGATAATTCTCGAACTTGTCAGCTCTTGCAGTCTTCGGAATTGTGTGAATGATGATTTTCCTAAAGTCAGATGGTACACCGCCAGACTCATACACTTTGCACACCAACAGGAATCGTCATTTACTTGCCACTGCCCTCAATGAGTTTAGAAAATATGATGGAATGTATCTATCCCTTCTGCCTCATTTGATCTTAAGCCATCCAAACCTCTCTTAAAGTCTGATTCAATTACGGGATCCCCTATCTCTTGTAAATCGACTTCTGTTTCTTCTTCTATCAGACAAATCTCTCCCGTCACTGAGGCATTCAGTGTACCCTTTGCACCTATCCACTCTCTCCTCTGCATTCAACAGTGGAATTGCCGATGCTCTCTTAATGTAACCACCCTTGCTTTTAATTTCGCAGAAAGTTATTTTACTTTCACTGTGTGCTGAGTCAGTAATTCCGAAAATCATTTCTTGTTCGATTTCTTCGCATTTCTCATGCAGCCATTTTGTCTTAGCTTCCCTGCCCTTCCTATTTATTTCATTCCTCAGCGAATTTCCCTGATAATTTTCATATCTCCTTCATTCATTGATGAACTAAAGTATTTCTTCTGTTACCCATTGTTTCTTTGCAGTTACCTCCTTCGCACCTACATTTTTCTTTTCAACTTCTGTGATTGTCCTTTTTAGAGACGTCCATTCCTTTTCAACTGCACTGCCTATGAGATATTCCTTTCTGCTGTATCAATAGTCTTAGGCAGCTGCAAACGTATGTCGCCATTCCTTAATACCTCAGTATCCAACATTTTTGTGTATTCAGTCTTCCTAAATAGTCTCTTTAAACTTCAGCCTACTCCTCACCACTATCACATTGTGATCTGAATCAGTATCTGCTCCAGGGCACACCTTACAATCTAGTATCTGATTTCGGAATCTCTGTCTGATCATGATGTAATCTAACTGAAATCTTCGCATATCGCCCAGCCTTCTTCGAGTATACTGTACGTCCTCTTCTCGTGATCCGTGTACAGAGTATTAGCTATTATTAGCTGAAATTTATTAAAGAACTCAGTGAGTCTTCCTCCTCTCTCATTTCTTGTCCTATGCCTGTATTTTTTGGTAATATTTTCTTCTTCCCCTACAACTGCCTTCAAGATCCTCAACACTGTTAGATTTCCATCTCCCTTAACGTTGTGTATTATCATTTCAATAGCCTCATATACTTTCTCTATCTCTTCATCTTCGCCGGGCGCGGTGGTCTCGCGGTTAAGGCGCTCAGTCCGGAACCGCGTGACTGCTACGGTCGGAGGTTCGAATCCTGCCTCGGGCATGGCTGTGTGTGATGTCCTTAGGTTAGTTAGGTTTAAGTAGTGCTAAGTTCTAGGGGACTGATGACCACAGATGTTAAGTCCCATAGTGCTCAGAGCCATTTGAACCATTTGAACCTTCATCTTCAGTTTGTGATGCCGGCATGTATACCTGATCTATCGTCGTCGGTCATGATTTGCTGTCTATTTGATATGAACTGTCCTACCATTGAACTGTTTACAGTTACACATTCTCTGCTCTAAATTTCGGTTCATAACGAATCGTACTTCCGTTATAGCATTTACTGCTGCTGCTGTTGGTATTACCCTTTCACTTCACTGACCCCCACTTTCTCTAGAATGAGCCTTTCTATTTCCCCTTCCAAATTTTCTAGCTTTCCTATTGCGTTCAAGCTTCTGACATTCCACGCCCCAACTCGCAGAATGCCATGACACTTTTTCAGTTCCAGGCCACATGTTCTGTGGATACACGTTATGTGTGTCGAATGCAGTGGTTTCCATTGTCTTCTGCATCCTCATACTGTTGATCATTGTTGATTCCTCCGCCTTTAGGGGCAGTTTCTCACCCTAAGCGCAAGAGAGAGTATCCTGAACCTCTGTCCGCTCCTCCGCCCTTTTTGACAAAGTCTTATGCCAGGAGTCTTCGGCCGTCAGTGCTGATAATTAATCGAAGTTAAAGCTGTGTAGCGTTTTGAACCCGGGACCGAAAATATTTTGATTAACAATCAAACGTACTATTCCTAGACAAATGGGTTTTGGCTTATCTGTTCTAACTTGTAATCACAATTCTGTTGTCTTGAAAGCACGTCGCTTTTGCTAAGCTACAATTAATTACTGTAATTCGCCTGGTGCAAAGTGAGAGGTTCATTTTTGTTAAAGAAAGACAAAACATAATGGTTTATAACAGATCTCAAAAATTAGAATTGTTAACTCATATTTTGGCATGGACTTTGTATGAGTCCAATTACTTGGGGTAAATTATAACATCAAATGTAAGAAGTTTTTTGAATAGAAAAGATCTTTAATTAAAAGTACCTCTTCCTTCACTTCAAAAATTTTAATGCAAAAAAAAAAAAAAAAAAATGCGGTGACAAACGTAAGTAGTTATTAGCATCAAATAAAATCTTATCAAAAACGCAACTCGTGAAAGTGACATCAAATATTCAACAGTTATTCCTATCCCCAAATTAAATTCGAAATTATGCATGGCTGTTTATCTTTCCCTATACTCAAGTTTCTGAATGTCTGAACCACGAATGCGTAACTACCAACTGTCGCAATAAAGTACCAAATCGAAAATCAACTACCATAATAGTAACAGAAGTAATAGTAATTTTATTACTAATCATAATAATCATAATGAAATATCCTTCTCAAACTGCTTCAGTCTCTCTCCACATCTCGAATAATTAATCAGTAAATCAACATGTTTCACTTCGTCAGAATATAACTGCAACCGTACCACTCTGCCTATGTCGTACTGCTACTATTCATGACATAGCACTGCCGACACCTGTCTCTCCTCCACTCACGATTAACAGTGCGTTGAACCCCCCGCGCATCGTGCACATCAGAGGTAGTCCAAGCAAGCCTCCAGGCGACACTGCATCTCTGATGACACTGCGCGCTTATGATTTCAAACAGTACAAAGGCCCTTCTGCGCTCAAGATATCCAAACACTACAGAAATACCTATGAAATTATCTGCAGCCCCATATCACAACCGTACGACCACTCCATCCAGAATTGTCCAGAGTGAAAACTGTAATTACCAAAGGTTAATATGCAAAATTGGTTAATGAAGTTAAAATTTTCTGGTTAAGTATTACAATCATGATGAAAATGTACTAAGTCCAAATAATGAAATAACACTAGTGATCATAAAAGGAATAAATCGTTGTGTCCTTATGACACAGAAATGCTAGGGTATCTTATCTTTACTTGTTGTAAGAACTTGCTAGTTTGTTTTCAAAACTTTAGTTGCTGCCAGAAAAACACGCTGTACGGATTCTATGAAATTTCTTGCTAATAAATTAGTGTCTTCGCAAGTGTTAGATTTGCAGTGCACTAGTTTTTAGTGTCTTGAGTGAAGAGTACTGAAGTCGGTAAAATACAAAAACAGAGAAATTGCTTTCATTCCACTGACAGCGACAACCGAAGCACAAGCAAATTAGTTCATGCGTGAGTAGACTAGTAGCTGACTCAGAGGGCACTGTAGCAGTCTATTAATTTCTCCGCTGACAACTCAAAGATATCTCACAACAACGCTGCTGAGCGTAAAGTTCCATATTTGACACACCAGTATTTTTTCAGTGCAACTGAAGCGAGCCATACTGTCTCTGTTGTGAAATTGTTAATTTCTTGTGCAGTCCTACCACATCACAGGTGTCCAGGCATAAATCTTAATCAAATGTGCAATCAAAGAATTACTTAGAGGCAAATGTTTCAACATATTACAGATATGGACAATCTTGAAAGTTACAGAATCAGTCAACTGTGCTTAGTCAGAGTGTTACAAGTCCTAATGCAACGCAAATGACATAATCCCATATGCAATACACAATAAAAATAAGTTCATTCACTATCAGTACAACAAAATAATCTCAGTAAATAAGCAGTGGCATAAAATGATATCATCAGTGAAAAATCTCAGTTAAGAATGAATGTATCTGCCTTATACAGTCAGGAATTAATGTTATTATGATTAAAACTACCTTACATAATTTGATACACATCTATCTAAGAAAAACTACTGTATGCAAAATCTTACGAACTCTCCTAACTACTGCGAAAGATAGCAGATGAAACAGGAGAAAGAGGGATCATTTTTTTGTGCACAGTCTGCTATTGTTCCTGTTGAATGAAATATTTTATCACGGAGTCAGTCGTCAGTCTGTCAAACATAACACAGGTAAAATATGTGGACGCAGTGGTATGTAATCAACGCAGGCACTAACTAAGAATTCTAGTCTGAGAAGTATTTACATAATTTACTCCTAATATATGTCAAAAATGGTTCAAATGACTGTGAGCACTATGGGACTTAACTTCTGAGGTCATCAGTCCCCAAGAACTTAGAACTACTTAAACCTAACTAACCTAAGGACAACACACACATCCATGCCCGAGGCAGGATTCGAGCCTGCGATCGTAGCGGTCGCGCGGTTCCAGACTGTAGCACCTGGAACCACTCGGCCACTCTGGCCGGCTAATATATGTCAGGTAGAGGGTAAACAATAGAGAGTTGATTGCTGCAAAACACCATGGAATAAAGAGAAATCATGTGAAAAAAGCGGTTTTGACGTGCTGAGAGAAACAACTGTAATATTAAGAACATCAACACAGGTAGAATCTCCCGGAACCAGAGTAAACAAACAGGTATCTACAGGCAAAAAGATCGTTTGCAACATCATGGCAAATCAAATGCAGCATCCTCTCTGCAACCTCATCATCAGCTTCCTTTCTCACTGCATACGACAACATTTTCTCAGGCAAAACATTAATAAATTACAAAGTATGCAAATTAAGAAAATTACAGCTTTCTTAAACTATTTCGCATCTTCCTACACATCCTCAAAGCATCGCTTGAAAATACATCACACAAATCCACTTAAAAATCTCCATACTATTAAACTTCCAGCGATACCTTATCATTCTTCTTCAAATCAATATAAATTTTATTATAACGTTTCGTGACAGCGCTCATAAATGCCGCCTGTACCATAATTCGACTCAGTCTCCTTGCTGAAAATAGCGAATTCTTCCAACATGTTAACAATTCCTACAAAGAAATGTAACCGGATCTGCGCAAGCGTGTAACCGTATTTATCGCCCGCCGTTTGTGGCCGAGCGGTTCAACGGACGTCAGTCTAGAAACGCGCGACCGCTATCGTCGCAGGTTCGAATCCTGCCTCGGGTGTGGATGTGTGTTATGTCCTTAGGTTAGTTAGTTTTAAGTAGTTCTACGTTCTAGGGGACTGATGACCTGAGATGTTAAGTCCCACACTGCGCAGAGCCATTTGAACCTTACTTATCTTCACCTGTAACTTCCACCATATAACGCTGTCTCTCTACATAAAAAACTATAAGTATGTTCTCGTAATTGTGAAACCCTTGTCTTTTTTCTTGTGTTCATCATGTGTTTCATTTCTGTTTCATTTTGTTTTGTTTTCTTGGCTACATCTCTAAAAATAACTTGCATGATGCATAAATCATGAAATATAATCTGTAACAGTGAAGTAAATTATATCAAGATATGCATGTGAGGCAGAAATACAAGAACCAGGTGAGGCAGAAATACAATAAACTGTTCACCTTCCATCATCAAAAAAAAATCTAAATCTACTCTCTAAGGCATCAACTTAAATCCAACAAGATAAATTATAAGATGCATATAATGTTGATGTTGTGGTCTTCGGTACAGAGACTGGCTTGATGTAGGTCTCCTTGCTGCCCTATCTTCTGCAAGCTTCTTGATCTAGAAGTGCCTACTGCAACCTACATCCTCTTGAATCTGCTTAGTGTATTCATTACTTGGTCTCCCTCTAAGATTTTTGCCCTCCACGCTGCCCTCCAATATTAAATTGGTGATCCCTTGAAACTTCAGAACATGTCCTTTTTTCTAGTCAAGTTGTGCCAAAAATTCCTCATTCCCAAATTCTATTCAGTTCTTCCTCATTAGTTAGGTGATCTATCAACCTAATCATCAGGATTCTTCTGTAGCACTACATTTCTAAAGCCTCTATTCTTTTCTTGTCTAAACTATTTTTCGTCCATGTTTCACTTCCATACATGGCACACTCCATACAAATACTTTCAAATAAGACTTCCTGACGCATAAATCTATACGTCATGTCAACAAATTTCTTTTCTTCAGAAAAGCTTTTCTTGCCATTGTCATTCTACATTTTATATCATCTCTGCTTCGGCCATCATACGTTATTTTGCTCCCCAAATAACAAAACTCATTTACTACTTTAAGTGTCACATTTCCTAATCTAATGACCTCAGCGTCATCCGATTTAATTCGTCTACATTCCATTATCCTCGTTTTGATTTTGTTGATGTTCATATTATACTCTACTTTCAAGATACTGTCCATTCCGTTCAGCTGCTCTTCCACGTCCTTTGCTGTCTCTGACAGAATAACAATGTCATCGGCAAACCTCAAAGTTTTAATTTCTTCTAGAAGGATTTTAATTCCTACTCCAAATTTTTCTTTTGTTCCTTTTACTGCTTGCTCAGTATACAGATTGAATAACATCAGGGATAGGTTACAACCCTGTCTCGCTCCCTTCCCAACCTCTCTTTCTCTTTCATGCTTCTTGATCTTTGTAATTATTCTTGACGTCTGAGGGTATTTCACCTGTCTCATACATCTTTCTCACCTAAGTCCCATAGTGCTCAGAGCCATTTGAATCATATGAACCAGATGGTTGAGTTTTGTCAGGTCTGGCTCTCCCATGGCTATCACTAATGGAATTTTGTCTTCTCCTAGGGCCTTGTTTCTAATCAGGTCTTTCAGTGCTCTGTCAAACTCTTAAGGCGGTATCATATCTCCCATTTCATCTTCATTTACGTCCCCGTCCATTTCTACACTATTACCCTCCTGTACGTTGATCTTTTATAGACCTCCTATGTACTCCCTCCGCCTTTCTGCTTTCCCTTCTTTGCTTGGAACTAGTTTTCCTTCTGAGCACTTGATTTCACACAAGTGGTTCTCTTTCTCGCCAAAGATCTCTTTAATTTTCCTGTATGCAGCATCTATTTCAACCCTAGTGCTATATGCCTCTACATCCCTACATTTGTCCTCTAGCCATCCATTTTTTCGATCTCATTTTTGAGAGGTTTGTATTCCAATCTTCCTACTCATTTACTGCGTTTTTATATTTTCTCCTTTCATCAATTAAATTCAATATCTCTTCTTTTACACAAGGAGTTTTACTAGTCCTCGTCTTTTACCAACTTGATCTTCTGCTGCCATCACTTCTTCATCTATCAAAGCTACCCTTCTCCTTCTTTTGTATTTCTTTACCCCGTTCTTGTGAATCGTTCTCTAACGCTCTCTATGAAACTCTCTAATCTTATGGTTCTTCCAGTGTATCTATGTCCCATCTCCTTAAATTGCTACCTTTTTCAGTTTATTCAGTTATAGTCTACAGTCATAACGAACAAATTGTGGTCAGATTCCGTATCTACCATTTAAAACCGGTTACTAAAACTCTGTATTACCATTATGCAATCTATCTGAAACCTTCCAGTGTCTCGAGGCCTATTCCTCATACACAATCTTCTTTCATCATTCTTAAACCAAGTGTTACCTATGATTAAGTTATTCTTTGTGTAAAATTGTACCAGACGGCATCCTTTTTCATTCCTTACCCCCATTCCATAATCACCTACAACTTTTCCTTATCTTTCTTTTCCCACTATCAAATTCCAGTCCCCCATGACTATCATATTTTCGTCTACCCACACACTATCTGAATGATTTCTTTTATCTCATCATACATATTTTCAATCTCTTCCTCATCTGCGGAGCTAGTTGGCATATAAACTTCTGCTTCTGGCTATCTTGGCTACAAAAATGCGTTCACTATGCTGTTCGTAGTAGCTTACCCAAACTCCTATTTTTTATTCATTATTAACCTTACTCCTGCATTACCCCTATTTCATATTGTATTCGTAACTCTGTATTCACCTGACCAAAAGTCTTGTTCCTACTGCCACTGAACATCTCTAATTCCCACTATAGCTAATTTTAACCTACCCATTTGCGTTTTCAAATTTTCTGACCTACCTTCCCGATTAAGGGATTTGACATCCCGATCTGTAGAACGTCAGTTTTGTTAATCCTGATAACGACATCCTCCTGAGTAGTTCCCCCATCCCCCTCCCCCTCCCGCTCAGAGATCCGAATGGAGAAGTATTTTACCTCTGGAATATTTTACCCAAGAAGACACCATCATCAGTTAACCGCACAGTAAAGATGCAGGCCTTGGGAAAAATACAGCTATAGTTTTCCCTTGCTTTCGGCCATTCGCAGTAGCAGCACAGCAAGGCCAGATCAGTCAATCATCCAGACTCTTGCCCCTCCAATACTGAAAAGGCTGCTGCCCCTCTCCAGGAACTGGAAGTTTGTACGGCCACTCAACAGGTGTGTGTTTATGTGTGTGTGTATGTTTGTGTGTGTGTGTGTGTGTGTGTGTGTGTGTGTGTGTGTGTGTGAGTGGTATAAAAAGCGTAAAGACAGACATTATTTATGAAACTTTTTGGCACTGGAAACGTGGTGTATTCCAAGGCTGTGACAGTAATATCTGGATAATTTCATAATTTCCTTTGTGATTGTTTCAACTGGATTGGATGAGGCATTGTAGCGAGACATAGAAATTGGCTTACCTTCCTGTTGTTCAATTTTGTGAATCCAAAATTGATCTAAATTGAGGTCTAGTGTCAGAGGAAATTTTGCCAATATGTTCCACTTCTCCTAAGAAGTTCTTAGAACCCTGGTAGTTGCTTTCCTCAATGGGGTGAACGAAATAAATTTGGAAGCAAGCTCTAGAGCTACAAAAATGTACGAATATCCTTGTCTACTAGTCGTAATGGGTCCATACAGGTCAACGGCTGCTAAATGACATAGTTTAACAGGAATGATAGGGTATAACCGAGCAAAGTATGATGTAGCTGATGATATAATCTTTTCACATAATTTTGGTTTCGCTAGAACTCGTCGAGTATGATTCCCCATGTTGAAAGCGTAAGAAGTTTGTCAAAGTATGTTAAAACATTTACGTGCTCCATAACTTAGATGAATGCACCATATAAGTCTTCTAACTCAATCTTCAGGAACACAAACAAGCCATGTCATCTTCCAGACGTTCGAAAAGAATGTTGTTTCTTAAAAGGTAAAAGAGATTAGCTGAAGAGGTGGTTTTGTCACGCCACTGAGCTTAGTGTGTATCCGTATCGGATCTTTCTATTGCTCCCTTGCAATGTCACTTAATGCTGATGATACGTAATCTTCGAATGTTATTTGTTGTATGTACAGTAAGCTGAAATTGGACTAAAAATATCTGTAGATGAACCAGTTTATCGTCCTCCAAGAGATCGTGATAAAGCATTCGCATCAATGTTTTCTATACCAGAAATGTATACAATGACAGACGTAAATTCTTGTCAACACATTGCCGATATTATTAATGTACCATGAGAAAGTCTGACTGTCATGAGAAAGTGTAAGGATCGGTGGTCTCTATAAACTTTAGAGTGTCTTCCAAATAGGAAATACCGAAATTTAGCAAAAGCCCAAATTACTGTCAATTCCTAGATCTCAGTGCTGGAATACCTACGTTCAGAGGGTGATAATACTCAACTTACTTTTTTCAAAAAAATAACCGCAAATTGTCGGTAGCCAAACGAATGTTAAGACAAAGGACGGGAGGTGAAGGTAATGGCGTATATAGCAAAGGTGGTTTTAAAGCGTCAAGTTCTTTCTGAGCCTCTTCGTCTCAGCACCTGTTTGTATTTTTACCAATAAGCTGACAACCGTGAAGTGTCAGAAGCCTTGTAATGAATGAAGTGAGGAAAGAAATTGATAGGGACAAGAAAACTTCTCACTTGTTGAAGTAACACATCTCGCATGACTGAAGTCTGTCCGGATCAGGTTTAATCCCAGAAGGAGAAATCATATGTCCTAAAAATGTAAATGAAGTCATTCCAAATTCTCATTTATTCGGGTTGACAGTAATCCCATGTTTTGAGAAACTTCTATCAGCGAGTTTAAAGTGCTATTGTGGTGGTGCCGCGTTTAGTCTGCAATCAGTATGTCGTCGCCATATGTACTGATTCTGTGCTTTAATTCATCGGATAGAAAGGAGTTTAATCCTCTGATAAATGGCGGTGAAGAAGTATTCAAGCGGAAAGGGAGTTTGCAAAATTTGTAAAAGCTTCAAAAGCAGAGAAGCGCTGTGTATTTGCGACAGTTTCGACGCAGTTCAATTTGCCAAAAACTGGACTTCAAATGGAGAGCGGAAAATACGATAACGTCATGAAACGTCTGTAACAATTCGTCTATGGTTTCCGGTCTGCAGGTTTCTGATACAATGATCTCACGTATCTGCCTCGAATCCGTAACAGATCTGATAGATCAATCTTGATTCAGTACGAATCAACTCCTTTCTCTGCAACAGTACGTTTTTATTTTAATTTTGTGTAAGAGTAAAGTAGGACAAGAATCGTGTGAATTTCATTTGTTGAATGCTGAATCGCTTATAACTGTGACGGGAAAACTTGTATCTAAAATTGCATTTAAGGTGTGTTTTCTTATTAGTTTACTGATGACTGGATGATAAATGTGATTCTGTGGTTCTTCTTTTTCTCATAACAGCAAATTTCTAATGTCTTCTAAACAGATCATATTTTCAATAATGCTGTGTTGTCTCGCGTTGCGCATCTTCTGCCGCGTGCACTTGTAGGCATTGTCGACCTCCGGTTTCGTGTCTCTGTGTGTTGGGTGATGAAACGTCAACTATCTGTACTGTGATTGACTAAATAGCTATTCCTCTGTGCGTAATTATTTCCCGAAATATTAATGCGTGTGTGTGACTGTGACCATGACGGCTGATGTGAGGAGTGTTTTATGTTGGTTCCTGTGTTGAGTGCCTGCTGGTTGTTGCGATGAAAATTATAAGTCTGCTGTTAATTTTTCTGCTGTGATCCACTGATATCCCGGTTGTTATAATTTTGGTTAGGACAGCGTTAGCCGTTGCCGAAATCCTTTCGTCTTTTGTCAATAAATGACCTAGATTGTCGCCTGTTGTTTGTTTCCTGCTAGTTGCGGTTTTTTGTGGGAAAAATTGACACACCTGTATAAGGTGTGAGACTCCTCAGTCTTTAGTAATTGTAAAATGTGTCGGAATGCGTGAGTATTGTCGTTATGGTGTCCTGTAAGTAACGAAAGGCGTAATGATATTGGAAGTTTCGAAATACAAAGTCGGATGGGCTCTAAGGTTCTAACAAATGTTGGTTTTCTTGTAGCATGTGTTCAAGAAACTGTGTGAGCGTTTGAAATTGCGAGTCTGATAAATGTATAAGTTAGTCCTAGACACCACGCTGTGATGTCTCAGAGCAGCAAGCTCCAAGGAATGCGCTCTAAAATTCTTCCACTGGAAAATATTGTCGTGCAATTCCTCTCACTTTCATTGGTGGTTATCCTTCCAAAAAACTGCAAATAATCTCTTATTTGTGTGTGACTGGCCAAGTAGGTGTTAATGAAAAAGTAAACTGCTGGACGCGGTCTAACGGATGCAGATCGTTTGTTCCATTTCGAAAAACTTTAAATTTCCTTACTGATAAAAAGTTTTTGTAGTCAAAGCTGTCGTGTCTCTGCGTGTAGTAGGAATTTAGTTTATTGGAATGAGAGTGAAAATGTTCGTATGTTTGTACAAAGCGTCATTACAGCAAACATTTGCTTAAATGTTGCTGTTGAATATTTTCCTTTCCCCGTTCGTTATAGTTTTGTGTGGAGTTTTGAGTGCAATCCTGGGAAGTTAATCTCTTTCAATTTCTGCGAGATGGTTGCTGCCTATCTGTTTGGTGGGTTGTGTAATTTCCGCCATACCCAAGTCGCTCGTTGGGTGGATGTCTCAACTTTTTACTTTCAGCTAGACTTTTGCCTTCAAGACATAGCTTCTTGTAATTATTTATTCATTAGATATCTGTTTATATATTTCTGTCGTTCTGTTATCTGCTTTACTAGCATATTTCATGGTTTTATTCCCTTAAGGTTTTTCGTCCTGGACTGGTTGTTTATACTTGGATGAAGTGTTGCATCTGTCCTGACCACCACAGTCACCAGACCTCAATACTAAGGCCTTCTTGTCCAATTTGGCGAGTTGGGTGAATCATCGTTAGCCACCTCCATCATCGTTACTTGAACTTGCCTCACCAAACTTACCACTATTTTGCGTCAAGACTGGTATAAGGCTCCCTTGAATGTTATAGAGAATCTGCATTTATCTGTTCGAGTCGATTAATGCTGTTTTGACTGTCAAACTGTTTAGGACCCAGTATCAGGCATGGCCGTGTCTTTTGGGTTGTAACCTCCCCCTTCCTAATTGGCATACTGGATTGTGATGTAACTGACCGTGATCGGATATGCATAATGAAATTTTACAGTGAGTATTGGTATCGTTACAGATGGAAAATAACGCTGGTTAGTTGTAAGTTCTATACTTAAGGTAAGTGGGTGGAGTATAGCGCAATCGATCACGAACCGCATAGGAGAGAAAAAGTGTGGCACGTAATATTTACTACAGAAATCACTGATAACACAAAGACTACACTGATTAGCTAAAAAGGGGATAATTAAACGGTCGTCAGCCCGCTAGGACAATGAATCTCCAGAATCTTAGGAAAGGTAATGGCAAAGAAATTTAAGCGAATAATCACTGGCGTGGCAACAGAAGGTTGTCACACTTTTCCACAGCACAATAGTTCACGAGAAAACAAATGAATGAGAAAGCATTGAGTTTGGAGTTACTTATTATAAAATACTTAATTTTGAAAGTAGAGCTACTGGCTAAATGAATGACTGGTTTAACTTAAACTTCGTTACGTTAAAAATAACGACTTTCAGTAAGCTCAGTGAAACGTAATGCAAAATGTAGAAAAAGCCAAGCAATTTACTCTTGATTTTTAAAAGACTGAATTTAATTTACTTTAACCAAATGAGCAATCGATATAACTTTTAAAACAACAAAAATTATATACATACCAACCAGCAGAAATCAATCGCAAAGCTAAATACAGAATAAATGAAATAGCGCACTCTCAAATTGTGCTGTATCTTTAGTTATCAGTTTTAGCATTGATATTTTAGGTTAATTTAAATGAATGAAGTTAATACGCAAAATAGCAAATCGGTTAAGCTTTTATTAAAGAATACAAGAATGAACAGTTACTGAGGCAGAAAATTTAGATTGAAACCAGTCGTCAGCAAACCCGCAAAACTGGCAGTATGTAGTTAATCAATTTTAATATTCCTACGACATTAGGTGATTGCATGGAAATGAAAAGGGACTCTGCTTGATAATAATGTCCGAGACAATGACAACAGAGGTGCCCTTCAAGCTATAACTACTGCAAGCTGGGTGAAGCCCCTCTGTCGCTTGACAGTCTTACGATGTTGTAGCTCAGCGGATGACGAAGAATGTAGCCGATGCCAATGCCGAGATGCCTCTGTTGCTGGTGCTGATGTTTGAGAACCCCGAGTCGTCTCCAGCACCACGGATAATTACGAGACAGGCAATAGGATAGCAGCTTTCTCCGCTTTTCTACTCCTATCGTGCTCTCAATACTCGAGGGTTAACGAACCAGGTGTGTCTACACTGGCGCGAGGATAGCTGCGCACATTGTCGGCGGGAGCGCCCAACGAACACTTCCGTACTCTTTTCATCGCTCAAGCTGCTCTGCCTCCTCTCTGCTTGCAACGCGACACAGAGGCTCGATACGCAAAGATAAAAACGGCACAGCTACTGCCATTTTGTCGTTGCTATGATACATTAAATAAAGTTCCCTTGGCTAATACCCTGCAATTTACAATATTTTCATCGCAATTACAGTCAGTTGTAAACAATCAGAAACAAATATACTTTTACATCGGCTACTTATTAAGTACATTTCTGTAATACAGCTTACAGTTTCAGAATAAGAAGTATAGTATACATTATCAACGGATATTAAACGCCAAAATTTTGAATGGTGCAGAAAGTATTTTGTTTGCAGTTTCGGTGTAACATGGTGTTTCCTTATTTTTACCCACCCCTGTACACTTCATAAACTTCTTCTTGTGGTTTCTTTATTTTTCAGTCTTATACGGCTTTCTCTGCTGATGCTCTTTCATTGTTTCTGAATGATGTCATATCCGTTAGTGTTTCAAAGTGTTGCTATTTATAACAAAATATCTAACAGAGTAGTAATTCCTGGGCTCTCAGGTGCACTCGTCTTTGTTAGTGTTGCAGCATCCAGAAAGAAAGGTCAGAATCACTCAAAAATCGGCCGACATGTAACTCTGCGGAATAGGTTATTAAGATTGCGGAGAGGTGGCAGCGCCCTCCTTTGTGCGACCTGATAGGTCAGTGTTACACCATACAATTCCGGGCGCTCAAACGAAGAGGAACCCTGCAAGCAAATCTCGTTGATATCAAAGGGCGCAATATTAGCATACTAGCGAGTTCCAACGGTGTTTGTAACACTGTTAATCTCGGAACGCCTGCTGCTAACGCCATGATGCTTGTGAGCGTCTACAACACAAATTACCAACATTTCACACATTACATACGTAGGGCTCCGTGTTCACCATACTCCTTACTCGACGCATCACGCTGATTTCCCACAGGACTTCTACACAGTGAGAGAGTGTGTCTCCACTGAGGCGATCTTAATGGTCGTCAAGCCGTCTGTGTTTATATATATGCTTCTTGTCTGTTCTTTCGGACATGCCTGAAAGGTCCCGCTGCTGTATATACACACGACGAAATTAAGTAATTTCTGACATTGTCCGCAATTGGACATTCAAATGAGTTCAATGTCAACAAGTTAAAATTTGTGCCATCCCGGGACTGGAATTTAGATTTCCCGCTTTAGGCGTGCGCCACCTTAACCACTTCTGCTCTTCGAGTTTGTATACAATTACACTGAAGAACCAAAGAAACTGGAACACCTGCCTAATGTTGTGCAGGCCCCCACGACCACGCAGAAGTGCTACAACATGACGTGGCATGGACTCGATTAATGTCTCAAGTTGTACTTTAGGGAACTGCCACCACGGATCCTTCAGGGCTGTCCATAAATACATAAGAGTACGAGGGGGTGGAGATCTCTTCCGTACAGCACGTTACAAGGCATCCCAGTTATGCTCAATAATGTTCTTTCTTAGGGAGTTTGGGGGCCAGCAGAAGTGTTCAAACGAAAAAGAGCTTTCCTGGAGCCATTCTGTAGCAATTCTGGACGTGTAGGCTGTCACATTGTCTTGCCAGATTTGCCCAAATCCGTCGGAATGCACAGTGGACATGAATGGATTCCGGTGATCAGAGAAGATGCTTACGTACGTGTCACCTGACAGAGTCATATCTGGAAGTATCAGGGATCCTATATCACCAGGAGCACCGACGTATAAAAAGTACTGGGTGGACTTAAAGTTTTTTAAATATTTTAGAGTCATGTCATCAGTGAATATATAGATCTGTAAAGACTGAAATTATATTTAAATAAATCCTAAACTATCATTAAATGAATAAAACATTAAATATTGCTGTCGCACAGTAGTAGTAGCACTTAGGTTAATATGTGAAACATCTAACTTAAGCTTACTTTGAACAAGGCTCAGGGTTTTTTGAATAAAAACAATACCTCAAAGTTAATTCTTTAACACAGTTAATAAAGTTAATACAGTATGCCTAATACTTTCAGTCAAAAAGTATGTAATGGGTCTTACACCATAAAACTACGTAAGTATTTGAAAATAAATAATATACAGTACTATAGTAATAGTAATACAGTACTAAACTAGTACTAATGTTTCGAATTTGAAATTTTAACATTATTTATGTATTTAATTCTCTGTTTTATAATGGTTTTTAATATTGCTCTAAATGCCATTATTAGAGACAGAGTGTCTTAAGGAAGGTGCAAAATGTCGACCATATGACTGGATTACTGAATATGAAGTCGTTGATGACTGGTGAGATACATAATTCATGCAAATTATCTCGGTGACTATGAAGAATAGCGTAGTTGTTCAGTCGCTTCTGCCCCATTGTTGATAGGAGATATGAGTTCAGACGTCTAAGGGCACTAAATGACCGTTCTGCTGTCGTGATTGGAACTACTCGGAGAAGCTTCACTACTTCTCATAAGATTTCTCCAACTGTAGTCCCTTGTGTGCTGTACTTTCTTACATCACACATGGTATTTAAGACCAGTTGTTTTTTATTAGCGATATCGGCTAACATATTCAATTGTAAGCGCAGTCTCTCAATGCCTAGGTAATTTTTGAAAAACTCAGCTGATTTTTCCAAATTTGTTTCACCTCTGCTTAATAAAAGCAAGCACTCTTGTTCAACTGCAGTTACTTGTGAGAGTCCAGTTGAAGCAAACCATTCGGTAATGGAAGACTGCACCGTCTCACAATCTTCAATGTAAATAGCTTTGTAGTATTCCTTTAGGGTGAGCTGACATAATTGTCCTCTGCAGAAAATGTTTCAAAAATCTCTAGAAGTTCTTCAAAGATTTTCAATATTCGCAGGATACTAGAAGCTCTCATAGTCTATCGAGTCGGGCAAAGGGGTCGTAGACCAGCTTGGACGATCGCATTCTCACAGCGTATCCTTCTGAAAAGTCCCATTCTTTTGTTGGATTCCCTTTCGGTGTTTATTAAGCCCTTGGCTAAAACCACAACGTCCCTCATAGACCTAAGATGGCGAATACTGTCTACAACTGCCAAATTTAAACTGTGAGCAGTGCAGTGCACATAATGTGCTTTTGGTTGTATATCCAAAACTAACTTTTTTAGTCCTTTGAACTCTCATATTCGAGGCACCATCATACCATTGTCCTCTTAATTTATGCACTGACAAATCAAGACGAGCAAAAAGTTTTATAAAATACCAAACAGAACTTGTGATTCAGTGCTGGGGGTCTCGCATAAGCCAATAAAGCCTTTGTTGATGATTATTAATCATCGACAGTACCAATACAAAATGACACTTGTTCGTGAATCTACCAATCACTTGTTTCGTCAACCATAGTAGGAAGATGTTCAGTCTTCTTCACTGAAGCCAATACTTTTCTCAACAAGAACTTTCCTAGTAGAACAATGATCCTTTTGAATATCGTAGGACGTCCACGTATACCCCGAACGCCCTAACCAATCTTTAAACACAGGTATGTGATTCTTTTGGCGTTCCTACAACATCTTCGTGCCCTCTAATTGCTAGTCCTTATCGGCACAGGAATTAAACGGTAGTAAAAATTGTCTCAAGAGCTAAACGGCCTTTGTTCATATCACTATCTAACTGTTCATTCAGTTGGAAGGGCACACTTCGGTTAGTGATAGAATTTAGTTTCAGAAGAGATTGTTTATGTGTTAACGTATTTTCATGAAGACGGAATTTTCCCAAAGCTTTTTCTAGTTAGAAAAACCTACGGAAGTAAATGCATCTGCTTTTTTTAAGAAAATTGTAATAGATTTTTAGCATCTGCCTCTTTGCAGGTTTTGCAAAGAACTTCCTCGGTAGATGCTTCGTATTATAGCTATGTGTATTTGATCAACCAAGACTTCTGAAATGATCTTCCCTTAGTGGATTGTTCAGTTTTCGGCTGTAAACGGTTCTCACCTGAAGACGAGGCAGCAATTGATGACACAATAATTGTTGGAAGTGGACTTGCAGTACCATCAACTTCCATAGGCGCCTTTTTGCTAACGAATTTGTCGATTGCAAAATTAATTCACAATAGACTAAGAGACTAATGAAAACGAATCAAATATAGTCATATGAAATAGTCGACTAGACACTTAAGTCGGAACACTAAACACGTCTGCAGCATGCACTGAACGAAACTATCCACTCTGAATGGCTGCGACAGCAGGGTGGACTTTATATAGCGGCGGCGCCGTGATGTCTCGAAGCGTCCAGGCGACGCGGCGCGGAGGGTTCCAGTCACTTCTGCTCCAGTCCTTTTGATGTCACCGCGGCCGCAGCGTTGGCCCGCCGGTGCCAGACTTTACCCGAAGGTTCGCGCACCGGAACAAATTCTACGTGCGCCTGCAGCACCTTATTACAATCATAATTCACACCACTCGTTTTCAGTTAACCTGCTTACTAACGTAATAATTATTTGTTTTAAATCATTACTGAATGTATTTTAAAAGGTAACTATCGTCGAACAAGGAAAATAACGAATTCCAACACAATTTTGTGATTTTACTAAGCATAATATAACTAATAATTTTCTTAAATTATTGGGAGGGCTCTACCCACATAAACGAATTTTTTAGGGGATCAGGCCCCCTCAGGCTCCACGGAGTCGACGCCTGTATATATCACTCCAACTACACTTGACTCACACCATTACAAAGCCTCCACCAGCTTGTACAGTCACCTGCTAACATGCAGGGTCCATGGTTTCGTGAGGTTGTCTCCATACCCATACACGTCCACTTGCTCGATACAATTTGAAACGAGACTCGTCCAAACAGGCACCGTATTGCCAGTTGCCAACGGTCCAATGTCAGTGCTGGCAGATGCAACCGAGGCATGAAGCTTTGTTTCGTGCAGTTATCGAGGATACACGAGTGGGCCTTCAGCTCCGAAAGCCCGTATTGATGATGTTTATTGGACTGGTTTGCACAATGACTCTTGTTGACGGTCAGCACTGAAATCTGCAGCAATTTGCGGGAGGGTTGCACTTCTGTCACGTTGAACGATTACCTTCAGTCGTTCTTGCTCCCATTCTTGCAAGTTCTTTTTCTAGCTGCAGCAATGTCGGAGATTTCCAGTGTATGTACTTTCACAAATAAATTCATAAAACTTTGTCAGTATGACCAGAAGGTATTCAGGATTCACACTCATAGCAGTGGCAGTTCATAAACATAACAAATAATTATTTTTACACTTACTATTGGCTGTAGTTGTTGCTGTAGGTATACTTTCCTAAATAAGTAAGAGAGATTCTTCGATGGATATTGCACAGCATGCAAATCTTACTTCCATGTATATTAAACTCTAGAATTTATTTACTTTCTGAAAAAATGAATGAGCTGTTACATTTTAATCTTCACGTTTAGAAAAAAACTCAACTTTTAAAGTTAATTATCTCAATTTTACCACAGTTTTCAACATATTTGGAAAATTCTAGGGTTTTGCGTTAAGGAGTTTGTGTTTAACAAGCTTACTAAGTTTGAAAATGATTTAGGATATTTATTTTGGTTGTTACATGTACCTATTAACTGAAATTTGTGTTTTGAGGAAAATGGCCGTTACCCTCCTAGTGAAACCAGGTAAATTATTTATATACACACTTTTAGGTCTTGTCTTAATCCATGATCTTACAAATCGTTAGATTTAAAACAAAATAGCTCTTTCCATTTAAAACAAAGAATATCTGAATGTTGTTTACACAGAAAAGAAAA